>NW_017094395.1:0-1003 GCF_001483705.2 Eufriesea mexicana
CCTAACACAACCAAACGCGGCCTATCCCAGCGTAACATGCCGAGACCACTATTGCTGTCTTTCCCATAGACCAGCCGAACATATCAGATCACAGTAGAGCGCAGAAGTCCACCGAATGTCAGTGTGCACCACAAATGTCAGATACCGACTCCTAATCTAGCCAACCGTAAAATTCCCTAACTCAACCCACTTCAACCTAACTTGAAGCGACCACTGTTGCTGGCCTCCACAGTGTCTAGCAGTGTATAAAAGAGCACAGTAGAGCGCAGAAATCCACCGAATAGCAGTCCATAACAAGAATGTCGAAGATATCCGAACATGACCCAAACAAACATAACCTAATCGAACGTAACGTTACTGAACCTATCACGCCGAGACCACCATTACTGGCCTCCCCAGAGCAAAGCAGAGCTCACTAGAGGATGTCAGGGTCCAGAAATACACCGAATGGCATTGTACAGCATAAAACGCAAAGCTATCCTCTCCTACCCGAACCAAGCGTAATATAACCAAACGTATCCAAACAGAAACTGAAGTGCTTGGACCACTATTACTGGCCTCAGCAGAGCCAAGCAGAGCATAGTAGAACACAGTATAGCGCAGACACTCACAGAATAGCCGAATACGGCACAAAAGTCAATGCTATACTCGCCTACCTTAATCAAAGATGACATAACTAAACGTAGCGTAAATCAAGCAAACGCGGCGGGGCCACTGTTACTGGCATCGACAGATTCGAGCAGAGAGTGGTATAGCAAAGTAGAGCGTAGAAATACGACCAAGAGCAGTGCGTAGCGCAAAAGTCGAGGATAACCTGAACAAACCTTACCGAACCTAAACTAACCAAACGTAACGAAACACAAGCTAACGTGCTGCGACCACTATTTTTGGCTTCCACAGCGTCACGCGAAATATGTTAGAGCACAGTAGAGACCAGTAGTCCACAGGATAGCTGTGTTGAGCACAAAAGTCAAAGATAACCTAACCTAACCCAAGATAGAAT
>NW_017094396.1:0-1018 GCF_001483705.2 Eufriesea mexicana
CGAAAAATAGTGCCGGAAGTGCGGGAGTGTGTGACAGGCCACTGCGTTGTTTCCCGTCGGCTCTTATCTTTGCAATATAGGGCCCGCTGATAAGAAATTTTCTATCAACATCTGTAAAATAGTCTTTTCTCTAGCGGAATCAGTGACTTTTTCTCGAATCGGTGTGCTCGTTCTCGAAAAATAGTGCCGGAAGTGCGAGGGTGTGTGACTGGTTACTTAGTAGTTTCTCGTCGGCTCTTATCTTTGCGATATAGGGACTGCTGATAAGAAATTTTCTGTCTACTTTCGTAGAAGAGGACTTCCTCTATTAGAATCAATGTGTTTTTTTCGAATCGTAGTTCTCGTTCTCGAAAAATCGTGCCGGAAGTGCGGGGGTGTGTGACAGACCACTGCGTACTTTGCCGTCGGCTCTTATCTTTGAGAAATAGGGACCGCTGATAAGAAATTTTTTATCAACGTCTGTAAAATAGTCTTTTCTCTATCGGAATCAATGACCTTTTCTCGAATCGGAGTGCTCGTTTTCGAAAAATAGTGCCGGAATTGCGGGGGTGTGTGACAGGTTACTTCGTAGTTTCCCGTCGGCTCTTATCTTTGCGACATAGGGACTGCTGATATGAAATTTTCTATCTACTTTCGTAGAAGAGGATTTCCTCTATTAGAATCAATGTGTTTTTTTCGAATCGTGGTGCTCGTTTTCGAAAAATAGGGCCGGAAGTGCGGGGGTGTGTGTCAGGTTACTTCGTAGTTTCCCGTCGGCTCTTATCTTTGCGACATAGGGACTGCTGATAAGAAATTTTCTATCTTCTTTCCTAAAAGAGGCTTTTCTCTATTAGAATCAATGTATTTTTTTCGAATGGGAGTGCTCGTTTTCGAAAAATAGAGCTGGATGTGCCGGGGTGTGTGACAGGGTACTTCGAAGTTTCCCGTCGGCTCTTATCTTTGCGCTGTAGGGACTGCTGATAAGAAATGTTCTATCTACTTTCGTAAACATGGCTTTCCTCTATCAGAATCAATGTGT
>NW_017094398.1:0-1020 GCF_001483705.2 Eufriesea mexicana
GAAAGAAAAATCGCGAACTGGAGTGATCAAGACGATAACGTTGAATGCAGTATTTAATAAAATTAAATAAAATACCCAGGCATTAGCATGTAACTTGAAAGCTACACGGACCCATAGAGGGGCTCTAAATATTTGCGCTATTTTTTTCTATATTGTTTGACAATTGATCATCGTATTCCAAGAATAATTTAAACTTTATGGTGGCTCCTGAATGCGCCATATAAAAATGGCGTAGCAGTCAACGTGTTAAAATCTAATATTTTTAATACCATATTTAATACCACCGACTATACACATGCGATTAACTGCCAATTTCATATTTTTTCTTTTCAAATAAACAATTTGAAAAGTGGCTTCACCACGAATCGATATAAAACGAGAAAAAAATATTTTCACGTACCCTTATATTAACCCTTTGCACTCCTTTGTCGAGCGCGACTCGACATCAGTTTTCATCACAGGAACTCCTGTGTCGAGTGTTTTGATTCTCTATTTACTGAACACTAAAACAGAAAATAAGTAACTACTTAAATTCAAAATATA
The DNA here is from genome assembly GCF_001483705.2 of Eufriesea mexicana. Taxonomy (NCBI): domain Eukaryota; kingdom Metazoa; phylum Arthropoda; class Insecta; order Hymenoptera; family Apidae; genus Eufriesea; species Eufriesea mexicana. The sequence goes on from NW_017094398.1 coordinate 544, forward strand.
AATTACAACAGTGTTTGAGAATTATATTTAATATAATCAGTAACCAAAATTCTTTAAAATGAGTAGCAATCGAGGAGCCGTCTTGTAAATTTTAAAGAAAATACTTAAAATAGTAGGGAGTTGTTGGTAACAAAATTGAAAAATAATTCGGAGTGCAAAGGGTTAAAATTTCGTTCTGCCAGAGTTCCTAGAGGGGCGCGGAAATTCCATAGGGAATATTGCCCGATCACGTGGATTGTCTGTCAAAGACCTGAAACGTATCTATTAGCGAAACGACGTGGAACAAAGCTGAAAGAATCGACGAGTTAATCACCGATAATAGCTGGATCCGCGGCAGAAAATGGCAGCCATGGTGGCGTTCGCGAAAGTTCGCGCCGCGATAGAGGGTAACGTGTTCGAAGTATTGAATAATGAATAGCGAGGAAAATTGTGGAAAGTAGCAGGGTTCTCGATTCGGCACGAGGCCGGGTCGTACAC
>NW_017094399.1:0-1020 GCF_001483705.2 Eufriesea mexicana
AGTACCTTGTGGCTAATTATTAATATTTCAATCTACAATTCATCTGTCCTTCGATATATCTAGAATTCCTATAGAAATTACTTGAACAATGAATGGATTAATGCATGTGATATAGTAATGTGTAGATGGCTATAACCTGTAGTGTATTGTTGACTGTTGTTTCCTCAAGACATAATTGCTGCACCCATTTTTCATCATAGTATTGCTATGGCATTAAGATGATCCGTGGACAGATTCATGCAATTGTTATAGTACTCCGTAGAGGACTATACTCAGCACTGTATTCTACATTGTATTTTCGCTAGAAATAATTGAACTACGCATTAGTCAATATATAATGCCTATAGAACCTACTTGATTAGTGAATAGATTAACGCAATGGATATGGTACTGCGAGGATGCCTATACTCAGCACTGCTGCGTTAGTTGCCTATATCTCCAGTGATAATTGACATGTCCATCGGTCGTCCTAGAAATTCTATGGAATACAAGGGTCAGTGAACAGATCGATCCTATTGCTACCTTGCAGCGTCGATTGTAGTACCAAAGTACTCTATTGTTAATTGATATTTTCTCCAGCGATAATTGATCTACCTGATGATTACGCTAGGATTCCAATGGATCATACGTGGCCAGTGAATAGATTGTTCCAATGGATATAGTAGAGTGTAGATTTCTATAGCCTGTAGTGTACTGTTGACCCTTAAAGTCTATAGAGATATTTGATCCATCCATTGATAATTGATTTGGAATTTACATGATAACTGAGAACATTTGTCCAATGGCTATAATACAGCCTACATGGCTTCATCCAAGTACTGCACTATCTATTGCCAATATTTCAAGCGAAAATTGATGTATCCTTTGGTCAATAAGGAATTGCTTTAGAACTGATAGGATCGATAAATAGATCCATGCAGTGCATACTAAGCAGTGTAGGTAGATATAATTTGTACCGTTAATTGCTAATATCTCTGGAGATGATTGATCCATGCATTGATAATTCTTGAAATACTGTGG
>NW_017094400.1:0-1020 GCF_001483705.2 Eufriesea mexicana
CCCCCCCCCCCTAACCATACCAATCTTAACATAACCAAACGGAACATAACACAAACCAACGTGCCGCGAACACCACTGCTGGCTTCTACAGGGCCAAGCAGGACACGATAGTGGAGGACAGAACGCTGAAGTCCATACAATCGCAATGTACATGAGGAAACTCGAAGCTGCCCAAACCTAACACAAACCAACAGAGCATAAGCGAACATAGCCTTACTCATCCTTACCTGTCGAGACGGCTATTGCTGCCCTTCCCAGATCCCCGCAGGACGTACTAGACCGCATTAGAGCGCAGAAATCCACCGAAGAACAGTGTAGAGCAAAGATCTTGGAACTACACTAAGCAAACATAGCCTAACCCAACCGAACTGAACGCAGCCTGACTGACCTTAATGTTCCGAGACTACTATTGCTGGCCATCCGAGAACCAAGCTGAAAATATTAGAGCACAGTAGGTCGTAGAAATCCACCTAGTAGCACACTATAGCACTAAATTCGAAGCTACTGCCTCCTGTCTAACCAATCTTAACGTAAGCGAGCCAAACCTAAATGAACCTAACGTGTCGCGACCACCACTGCTGGCCTTCCCAGAGCGAAGCTCAAAATATCAGAGTACAGTATGCCTCCAAAATCCAACTAATATCAGTCTATTGCACTCTAGTCAAAGCAACCCTCTCCTAACATAGCCAATCGTACCATAACAAAACGTAACATAACGCAACCTAATGTGTCGCTATCTCTATTGCTGGCCTCCCCTGAGCCAAGCAGAATACATTGGTGGGTAGCAGAATGCAGAAATCCTTAGAACGGCAGTGTATATTGGTAAAGTCAAAGCTACCCAAAACTAACCCAGACAAGCAGAACATAAACAAGCATAGCCAAGCTCAAACTTACGTGCATAGACCGTTATTGCTGCCCTCTCCAGAGGCAGGCAGGACATACTAGAGCACAGTAGCGCGCAGAAATCCACCTAAGAACTGTGTACAGCACAAAGATGAAGCTGCCCAAGCCAATCTTAGC
>NW_017094401.1:0-1020 GCF_001483705.2 Eufriesea mexicana
GAACCAAGGGAACGCCCTTGGTCCAATTAGCCAATAATATTTGGCGAACTCCCGATTTTTCCTAAAACCGATCTTAGGAGATTTTTGATCGCGAAACGGACATACAACCCATCAAAATTTCCCCTAAAATCACTCGTGACACCACAATTCATTTATATTTGCAAGTGAGAACGTAGTATATATTTACTAGTACAGTTTAACAGGCAATTAACAAAAAAAACAAAACAAAAAAAAAAGATTAATATAAACAAATGCGTAATTCTATTTTATTTTTCTTTCATTAATTGTCTGTTAAACTGTACTAATAAATATATACTGTGTTTTCCCTCGCAAATATGAATGATTTAATTCATTTTCCCGTCAATTTTCACTACCAATATAAGCGTATGCTCAATTTTATGAGCAACTGTACGTACATCGTAGGTTAACGAGTTTGCTAGCTGTAAACAAACAACATATTACATATTAAATATTACAGCGAAATTGTTTAAGAAACATACTTATACGCGTCATAATAATAATTATTTAGACGTTCAGTTCAAAGCTTTGGTTTACTTGATCGAGGTATAAACATATAATTCTGCCATATGTAAAGCCGAGCCATCGTCTGGCACATGAACAGGAACGAACAGGGCACTTAGAGAAACGAACGTAGCCGAATATAACAGAGCGTGACCGAAGATCAACGAATACGATCCGTCCATTGTCAGTACGTCAAAGCAAAATATTCGTTCATGATCATATAACGTGGACTAAACAGTTGAATGTTCGGATTTTACACTTCTGCACTTAGCGATAACGAAGCCAGACTGGGATCCGAATGTCAATAAACAGAAGCAAATCGGATCTCGAGTGTTCCTCATGCGTCTGTTCGTGTTTGCTCGTTTTCATTTATGTTCATATGCATTCGCTCGCGTTCTGGCGGCTCGTCGATGCTCGTTCGCGCTCGTTCGTCAGGTGTACTATGCATTGCAAACAAGAAGTCCACTGAGCAAAACGTAGGACCGAATCTCCACCAAC
>NW_017094402.1:0-1021 GCF_001483705.2 Eufriesea mexicana
GTTTGCAGGGGGTTCGTTACAAACTGGGGTGGTCGGGGTGGAAAATAAATTGGCCGAATGAACCGACGGTCGAACGTTTATGATCCTTCGAGACGAGTCGAGCTGTTCTATTATTCCGCGTGTTAACCTAATTAGTCGAGACTTTGCTGTCTCTAGACGGGACAAAGGGGCAACGCGAGCACCCAGCCGGTGTTTTTGGACGGCGCGCCGGTCGGAGTTTCGCGAATGAATAATTCGCTTAAACGCTTCGCGCACGCGAGTTTAATTATTCGACGCGATGGAAAGCCGGCGTCGTCTCGGGTGAAGCGATAATGGATACTTCGGGAATCGAAGTTCGGCTGCGTTTAATCTCGCCCCGGTGTGTACAGGGCGGCGACGCCCCCGACGCCGGATTTTTAAAGGGGTCGAGGAACGGGCACGCGGTTTTTAGCGAAATTACTTCGCTCGAGCAAGTTGTAACGTTGCCGGATTATTTTCAGACTTTCTCCTTCTTCCTCCGCGCATTAACCTAATTAACGCGGCTTTTTCGTTACGACCACCGCGCGCGAGTGGTTTGTTGTGCCAGCGACGTTGTTGCCCCCTGTTGCTCCCTCGCGCACGGTACCAGGTTATCGATGTAAATGCATCGCGGAATATTAACCTCTTCAAACGCTATTTACTTCTGTTTTTAGAGAGCAGCATCGAGTTTTGTGTACTTTACGAGAGAACCAAGTTGTTGTTCGTGTTTTTGTACATCCGTGGGCGTATCACCAGGGGGAACAATACTCTGGGATGAGTGCAATTGCGCAAGATGGCTGGCTGAAATTAGAACTATCCACGTGTTTTACAGGGCAATCAAAGTGTAGGAAATATTGATAAAATATTACAGAAAGAAGTTATAGATTATGGAGGAGAATAATCCTAATTTTGTTCAGTAATATGCATTCTTGTATTTCGCTGAAGTCGTCGATGTTCTAGCCCCTGTCAAAAGGCTTTTGACCAAACTCGATTATTTTTGTGGGAACAGAAGGATGATTCAATG
>NW_017094403.1:0-1022 GCF_001483705.2 Eufriesea mexicana
CGATTCGAGAGCATTGGGAGCCATTTTGGTGCTTTAAAATTTAGGTAACGAGACAAAGGAATCCTCTTCTGTATCGAGTATTCGATCGCTCTTTAACTGAATTTCGGCGATATTTTGCAGCTCAGCATCGGAAGTCGCATTGACGGCGACGAGATGGCTGGACCCGACCACTGATGTGACGCACGAGCCCGAGATGAGAAGGTCGGTGAGCGACAATGGACCAGCGGGTAGCGATGGCGTACCCAGCGACACGACGGAGGACGACTGGTCCCGAGGAAGCGCCGAGGACCCAGACGAGGTCCCATCGCCATCGAGTTCACCTTTGTCCTCGCCGGCCGAGCCGCCGGAACACACGGGTCCCATAACGGAACTCGATCGCAAGGTATGATGGCCGATGCGCTTCTCCGTTCGATATAAAATGACTGCTTCCATAGACCTTCTATTAATTTACAAAGCTAATTTACAGTTGCGATATTGGAGTTTGCTGTTTGGAAGAGTATTTTGTGTGGTGTATATATATATTTGATATATACAGGGTAGTTTTAGTTATTGCTAGCCTAACTTTCCCTGCCTGTGGTATATATGTATATCTATCAATGTATACCAATACATGGTCTTTGTTATGTACAAATATTAATTGTAACAAAAATTCAGTGTTTGTAAATTCATTTATTGTCACTTTTTAGTCATTTGTGTGACACTGTGTCATTTGTAAAATAATTTTGTGTCGATATTCTGGTAATTAAATAATTAAAGATAGTTTAAATGGTTCACCCTGTATGTTCAAATTGGGCAATTCATTTTGATAAAAGTATTTTCTAAATTGCGTTCCACGTTTTTTTTATTATTATACAATTTGCGTGTAAATATTGCAAGAGTTTCGTTATTTTGGGTATTATTTAGGTGTAGAATAGATTCGGTTGTGAATGTGTCACCGTGGACGTGAGGATTCTTGATAGAAATGTTTTAAAGTTTTGATTGCGAATGTCAGTAGAAACTTTTCATTTATCGATTTCATGCTA
>NW_017094404.1:0-1022 GCF_001483705.2 Eufriesea mexicana
CTGTGCCTGTGTCGCAACATACGATTGGTCGCGGTTTTGAGTGTTTTCTCGTAAAGGCATATCCGAGGTATTGAATTTGAGCGAATCTGGCTTGTCCGCTTCTACCTCATCACCCCGTGCTTGTTTATTAACATGGTCGATCGATTGGCTGAATTTAGGACTTTGATCCTCGTATAACAATCTCTCCCACGAACGTCGCGTTTCTTTATCCAGCTTACTAACAAGAATATAAAATAGTATCGCGTCCCAATGTTCCGTGGGTTGTTTCAAAGCATGTAATGCATTTACATGCACTTGGGCTTCTTCTAAATGCCTTAGTTTCGAATGGGTGTCGCGTGTAACGCCCGGAAGTTTTAACAGTTTTGAATGCGCGTTAATCACCAAAGATATTTGCCCACTGCATGACGAATTTAAGTATAATTGGGCGCCTAGCAATCTGTTCTCTTCCCGCAGCTTGTTGAGGTTAAGATTGGCTAAAGATAAATTTCTCGGAATTCTGAGGTTGCGAATTGCGAGCTGTTGCCATCGTGACATTTCTACGATGGTTGGGAAGGTTATGTTACGAATAAATGAGTTCGTGCGCGATTGACATTGCGTTTTAATCGCTTTTCTACAAACGCAGTTGTCTGCAGTATTCCGTTTACTGAGGGCTTTAAACATTGATGCCTGAAATCTAAATTCTTTGAAAAACGTCCTGCAAGGTAACGGGAATGTGACCCTGAGTCTAACAATGACCGACACGGTTGATTGTCACGAATTTTTTGAGGTTGAACGACCGCAGGGGACAATGTAACTTTTACACCCGGGGTCGCCTTCACTTCCAAAACATTGACCTGAGGTGCAACCTGCGGTTTGTCTTTATGTTCCTCTACGAAACGTTCCGTTGAATCGGCATCGACTGCCCTTGTATTTGTTTGAGTGTAGTATTCCTACCCCAAAAGGAGACGTGCGACAATCGAATGTGAACTAATTGGCTGTTTTGACAATGTCTTACGGGGTGAAGCTTCAGCTCTTGTAGCAGG
>NW_017094405.1:0-1020 GCF_001483705.2 Eufriesea mexicana
GGATTTTTACGCACTACCATCCTGTATTATGATCTGCTTGTCTCTGAGAAGGCTAGTAATAGTGGTCTCGGCTCCTTAGATTGCTCTATGTTAGGTGTGGTTAGGTTTGCTTACGTTAGGTTCGGTCATGATAGCATTAACTTTCGTGCTATACACTGTCATTCGGCGAATTTCTGCGCTCTACTGCGCTCTACCATATTCTGCTTGGCCCTGCCGATGCCAGCAACAGTGGTTGCGGCACGCTACTTTGAGTTAGGCTACGTAACGTTAGGGTATGTCAGCTTGGGTTAGGTACTTATAGCTTTGTCTTTGCTGCTATACACTGCGATTCTATGGATTTCTGAATACTACCGTACCCTCCTATCTTCTGCAGGGCTCTGACGATGCCAGGAATAACGGTTGCGTCTCGTATGGTAGAGATATGCTACTCTACACTGCTCTTCGGTTTATTTGTGCGCTCTACATTTCTCTACTATACTCTGCACGACTATCTGAAGGCCGGCAATATCTGTCGCGGTACGTTAGGTTGAATTAGAGTACGTCTGGTTGGGTTAGGTTACGTTGCGTTAGGTTATTATACTTATGATTTTTGCGCTACACACTGCTATTCTATGGACCTCGGCGCTCTACTGTGCCCTACCATGCTCCGCTCAAATCTGCGCGGCCAGCAATAGTCGCGTCACGTTGGAGTCAGTTATGCTACGTTCGCCTATGTTTCCGTTTCTTGCGTTAGGAAAGGGTGACTTCAACTTTTGCATTCTACACTGCTATTGGGCGGATTTCTGCGCTATACTGTGCTATACTATAACCTTCTTGGCCCTGTGGAGGCCAGCAAATGTATTCGCGTCACGTTAGGTTGAGTTACGTTACGTTTGGCAATGATAAGATTTGTTAGGTTTAGAGAGGATAGCTTTGACTTTTGTGCTTTACACTGCGTTTCTACGGATTTCTGCGCTCTTTCCAACTCTATTATATTCTGCTGGGTCTGGGGAGGGCAGCAATATGGATCTCGTCATGTTA
>NW_017094406.1:0-1023 GCF_001483705.2 Eufriesea mexicana
ACTAGACGTTAAGCGTGCAAGAAGCCACTTAGAATGCCGATTCTATGGACGCTTCTGTCTTTTTATCTCTCCCGGAATCCGTATTCAAACCCACTTCTCGAAAACCCACATCGTAATTAATCGGAAGCAAAAATTGCCTGACCACGATCGACTCACGATAAGACTCCATCTCCAATTTCACTTTATGCTCGGCATTTTTCCCAATAATTCCACCATTTCGAGACTCCTTTATCTACCGTGTAAAGACACGATATAAGGTATAATATTATCTCAGAGACAGGGTACGAGAACTTTCGCTATTGAGCAAAAGACTGTCATATGTACAAGCGCGAGCGTATAGGAACGACGAGATGGAGCGAGATGGCGCGATAGATTATCGACGCAAGATCGATATTAATTTAACGTAGGATAAAAAGAGCACGATGTATCTTATTATTACATTAGCATACGCCGCAAAAGGTGGAGCCAGGCGGAGCGAGCAGAGCGCGTCTCTTGTATCTGCCCCTGTTAGCTGTCAAGCTAAGCATCTTATCATTTCTCTACAATACCTCGCCATACGCTTCGCCTAATTAATCAATCCACCGGTCAATTATCGTAAACTCACCCTTAGCACTTACCAACTCCACTGAATAAACAACGCATCTGAACACACGCGAGTTTAGACTAGACCCTTTTCGTGTCACAGTACGCCTCATCGTACGATTAATCAAATTTATCAGCCAACTGCCATGAACACGTCCTTAACACCGGCCCATTCAAAGGTACCAGCAATGACACACCTGAAACCAGGTGAACCTGCTTAATTAATCAAATTTATCGGCCAACTACCATGAAACAACACCTAACCCCTATCCACACAAATGTATTATAGTAGCAATGACACAACTGCACCTAGGCTGAACTCATTTTGTATCACCTCTTTATCCAAATGTATCCTAATAGCAATAGCACACTTGAAGTCTAGACTAGGCCTAGACTAGGTCAATTTCGAATTATCAAACGCTTGGTCTAATTATCGAACTC
>NW_017094407.1:0-1023 GCF_001483705.2 Eufriesea mexicana
TCCTAATTCGTGTGAAATCAAAATCGTGTAAAAGAAGTTCGTGTAAAAACAGAATTAGGTGTACCTTAAAATCGTGAGCTAATCAGTACCTGTTCCTTTCGCACAACGAAAGTAACTCGACTTCACGTGGTTCAGTATGAAAAGCTAACGACGAGTTAAACTTGTCGCTATAGTGCAAAATATTAACAAAAGATTTTTTTACTAATCGCTTGACACTTCGATTTTTCCTTTAATATACGTATCACAAAATTTTCAATATTTTCTCTTATTCTATATTCTTAAGTTCTTCTATTTAACGTTAAGCAATAACTTTTAATTTCAAATTAATTCATTAATTTACTATCGCTAAATTATGTTTAACACTAGAACTACCAAAGGGGTCAAAATGTTCTGGCTGTTTCATTTTTGCAATTACTGGCGATGTGCAGCTACTTTCGGCAAAGGTAATATTGATTGTTATTCAAATAGGATCGGAATTACGTACGTTTCTTTATTTTAATAGTGTACATTATATTTACGTACACGTTAAGGTAAATATCCCAATTTTTACCCGTTTAAGCGTTTGCTTGACGTCGTAAAAGCAAATTTTTTCGAGCCGGAAATCAAAAGTAATTAATTACTACCTTCATTATAGATTAATTAATAGATAAAAAATTAAGAATTTGTAAAGTTTGCATTTGTAAAGAATTAAGAATTTGTAAAGTTTGCATTTGTAAAAAATTAAGAATTTGTAAAGTTTGCATTTGTAAAAAATTAAGAATTTGTAAAGTTTAACTATCAAATAGATTTAATTAAATATAGTGCTCAAAATGTTCATATTTCTACTCACTGGAAACAGCATTGTACAAAATTCACGTGCAAGGTTCAAAATTGTACGTTTTTACAAGGAGGCTAACAAATAATAAAAATTCCTGATTATCGAAATCGATTAACATGGCGGACTGTAAGATAATCGAAATTTCAATTTCAATAGCAGATTCTTCTTTTCAAATTTTTTTCTTGCTCGTGTTCTTTTCTGATTCG
>NW_017094408.1:0-1021 GCF_001483705.2 Eufriesea mexicana
GCCCTGGGGATGCCTGCAATGGTCGTTTCGGCATGTTAGGTTGAGTTATGTATATATTTAGTTATGATACGGTTGGTTAGGTTAGGAGAGGACGGCTTTAACCTTAGTGCTACAGTCTGCTGTTAGGTGGATTTCTGCGCCCTACAGTGCTCTAATATTTTCACCGTGGCTCTGGGAATGATGCCAATAGCGGCCTGGGCGAGATATGATTATTCGGGTTACGTGCGGTTAAGTAGGGCTAGTCTAAGTTTGGTTAGGGTATCATTAAGTTATGTGATGTACACTGCTTTTCGGGGGCTTCTGCGATCTACTGTGCTCTAGTATGTCCTGCTTGTTTCAGGGGTGGGCGGCAATAGTGTTCTCGTCAAGTTAGGCCGAATTAGGCTATGTTTGGCTATGTTCTGTTTGTTTGAGTTTCGTTAGGGTTTCGTCTGGGTTTGGGTTGTGTAGCTTTTCCCTTTCGGGTATAAACGGCGATTCTATGGACTTCTGCGATCTAGTCTCCTCTAATGTGTTCTGCTTGGCTCCGGGAAAGCCAGCAATAGTGCTCTCGGCACGTTCTGTTCAGTCACGTCACGTACGGTTACATTGGGTTGGGCTAAGTTTAGTCAGGATAGCTCAAATTTTGCACTGTACACTGCTATTCGGTGGATCGCTGCGACCGACTGTGCCTTCGTACGTCCTGCTTGGCCCCGTGGAGGGCAGCAATAACGTTCTCGGCTTGTCAGGTTGAGTTAGACTACGTTTGGCAATGTCCTGTTGGTATCCGTTAGGTTTGTGTAGATCTCACTTTTCTGATATAAACTGCGATACGATGGATTTCTGCCTTCTATTCTCCACTAATGTGTTCTTCTTGACTCTGGGAAGGCCAGAAGTAGCTGTCGCGGCACGTCATGTTGTTTTAGGTTACGTTCGATTATGTTACGTTTCAGTAGGTTAGGGGAGGATAGCTTTGACCTTAGTGCTATAGTCTGCTAGTAGGTGGACTTCTACGCCCTACGGCGCTCTAATATTTCCAGCT
>NW_017094409.1:0-1024 GCF_001483705.2 Eufriesea mexicana
TTATGTCGTCAAGATCCCTATGTCCGAAGCGGCGATGCAAGATATGCTGGCAATCCGCTGTATGCCCATTAATCATGGACACTCTCGCAGCATAAACTCTTTCAATTGTACTTACTCTATACGAATCGGGTGATAATTTCGCTACCGCTCGCAATTGGTTGTTATTTACAGCTTTACGAACGTTCTCGTCGGACTGTAATCTGTATCCGTCTTTCACTAGCTTTTTTACAGATAGTAAGTTCCATCCAAGAGACGGCACATACAACGCATCACACACTTTGTTTTCGGAAACCGCATTAGAGCCCAGCACGTAACTTATTACACCCGAACCGATTCCATGCACTTCCAAGGCTTTTCCTTCATCTGCAAGACACTCCTGTCCCTTTCTTTGCGCGTCGAATTCCTGAAAGAAGTTCTTCGAAGTTACCATATGGCTTGATGCTCCAGAATCGACGATCCATGCATTCGAGTTGTCCTCTTCCTACTTCTCCGTTCCACGGTATGATCCTTCAAGAACATTTGCTCTCGCGTAGAAACAATAAGCATTGGAAGAAACATGTGAGACTGCATTAGCTTTCTCCTTTTTACCCATCCAAGCTTTATATTTAACGCAATCACTTTTAAAATGTTCTGATCTTTCACAGAAGTAGCAAACTTTCTTGGACCGTGTGCTATTTTTATTTCCGTATGCGGGCTTTAATAACGTCTCTTGTATTCGTCCATTAATTTGCTTTTAACAAGTTCTAACGTAAAGTCACATTCGAGCCGGCTTTCAAGTGCCGCCACGAGAGTTTCATAAGATTCAGGAAGCCTTCCGGGTAGCATTGCAGCCATAAGGTTGCCTGGCAAATCTTGTCCGAGTGCAGCCAGTTTCTCAAACTAACCGCACATTATAGTAATATGTTCTTCCATGATACCGTTTTCCTTAATGGCCGTTCTACATAATTGTTTTAACAAAAATACTTTATTCGTGAAGGTGGCTTTCTGGTGATATCCTTTTAATTAGTTCCGTGTCACACATGCT
>NW_017094410.1:0-1024 GCF_001483705.2 Eufriesea mexicana
GAGGGCGACAACGAGTCACTGCCCGTTGACACGAGGCGGGAATTTGTTTTCGTGAGTGATACAGGTAGACAAGGAGGAATTAGCGGTACAGGTGTTCCGTGGTCTTAAAAGTCGGACCGTCAGGCGCGTTGCCGCGCGCGAAGGGGGCAGAGAGAATTCGACGCGGAGAGGGATGGGGTCTCATAAATAAAAATAGTCTGCGCGAAGCGAGGGAGGAAACGGGAAGAGGACGGGAAACGAACGTGCAGAGGTCGCGGCGATGAAACGGACGGAGAGGGGAGATATGGCGAGGAGGAGAGGCGCGTATACGTGCGTTTATTTTTAGAGAGAAAGGGAGAGGGAACGAGGGCCCGTGAGAAAGGGTGGGAGGAGGACGGCTAGATCCTTCGATCGTGGATGCTGGAGAATGCGCGGAGAGAGGGGCGAGGCGAAGGGACCGTGGGCCCTGCGAGGGTCCCGCGGAGATCAAACGGGCCGCCTGCCACACGTCGGCAGTGGTGCTCATACGTGGACCCCCTTGTACCGTGACACCTTGCGTGTAGGCTATTGACGAACGGCTTTCGAGAGCTTTCGAGTCTGCTGGATGTCGACGCTGTGCGAGAGGAGACGAGTTTTTGTTGTTGAAATTGTGTGATTATGAGTTTTATGTGTTAAATGTATGAATTTTGTAGCATGCATTAAATTATACTGTTATATTATTGTATAATGTATACTGTAGTATATGGTACAATATACTGTACTATTGTACTATATTATGTAGTATAATATTGTATTATATTGCGCTATATTGTATCATTGGATATTGTATAGTTTAGTTTTGTATTATATCGTACTATACTGTACTTCTGAATACTGTATAGTATAGTATTATATTATATTGTAGTATTGAATATTCTATAGTATAATATTGTATTATATTGTACTATCGAATATTGTATGGTACAATATTGTGCTATATTATACTATTGAATACTGTATATTATAATATTGTGCCATATTGTACTATTGAATATTGTATAGGACA
>NW_017094411.1:0-1024 GCF_001483705.2 Eufriesea mexicana
ATGTTATCCAATAATGTTCGATTAAACTTTTTCATTCAGCTGAGGTGTTTTCAGTGTCGTATAGTCCAGTATAATTACTTTCTGTCTGCATGAATTTTTGTATTGTAAACTGATAAACACACCTCCCTCCATTATAGCATATAGGTCTCTGTGTTATTCCACTTTTCTCTTGGTGCTGCAACATAATTAAACAATCTCTGTAATGCTTCAGTATACGATTCCACAAAATATATCACTACAAAATTAGTAAAATCTAAGACTATCATCACATACCTATTTCTGCCCTATGTCTCTGGCTATATAAGCTCACATAAATCAGAATATTTTGTCTCCAACTATCTTTTCAACCATGTTCTTGTCCCTCTAAATGGAATCTTTGATTGCTTTGCTTCACAAAAATATCCTGCATTCTCCAATTCCTGTCTTTAGTACTTTTTTCGTTAATTTTATTTTCAATACTTTCATGAACAACTCTTTCATATTCCCTATACCTAGATTTCCAAATTTTCTATGAAACTCTACCAGCTTCTTGTTCCTCTTTGTTAGTATAAAGTCCATTCCATTACACATATTCCTTACGAATATTTCTTCTTCGTCTGTATGAATTATTACTTCATATACTTTGAACATTACTTCACTAGCATTTCCAATTACCAGATTTACTGACAATAAATTGTGTATCAAGTGTAGAACACAAACAATATTCAAGAATCTGGCTTTATTCTAACTTTCGCTTTAACTTCCATGGAAATATTTCTTTGCACTAATCCAAATTCTACACTTACTTCTTCCTATTTTTTGAAAATATTCTTGTTTATTAATCACGTGGCTCGTTCTTCTGGAGTCCAAAATCCATTATGTTGTTCCATCGTTCTCAGTCAAGAAGCACGTGTCCTTCTTTTTATCTTGATCCCCTTTTCTTTCCTTTATGTTTTTAAAATAACAGTCCAAATGATGTTTTCCAAATAATTAGACTCCTTACATGTCTCATGTGGAGAGTATACTTCTTAAGCCTTGTCCTTTC
>NW_017094412.1:0-1026 GCF_001483705.2 Eufriesea mexicana
TTTATCTTATATCAGTTTAATTAATTTATTTCAATTTTTATACATATTATTATATAAAAGATTATTTCAATTTAATATTTAATAACGTTTAATATTTACTGTTCATTATTGAAAATAATGTAATTAGTAGATTATGTCGTTAAATAAATCTTTTTAATACAATACATGAATTTTAATAAATTATCCTTATATTTTTTTTATACTTATATTCGTGACTCTAATATGATATTAATTCTTTTATATAATATTTTATTCAATTATCTACATTTGTGCTGATAAATATTAACAAAAACTTAAACGGTAAAATTATGTTTTATATTTTCAGATCGTTTTTTTATTTAATATTGTCCTTTGCCTTCTTGATAAAAAAATTGTCCTGACTCTTCATATATACTATAATAACATGCATCACCAGTTATCAGCCATTTTGTACATTTTTATCTGTAATTAGTTATAAAATACAGCGCACATTTATGCAATGACGAAAATGATAAAAAAATTAAGAGTACCAAATAACTGCATTAAAATCAATGTATGTTTACTATTTTTTTTTCTTATTATCATAAAATTACTCGCTCGTTTCATATAAATTATTATTTTAACAAAATTAGTATTTAATAAAATATCCCTCTTGTTTTGTAATTTTATCAAGCTTTTATGGCATTGATCCCATTATTATTTCTAAATAATTGCTTTCTATTCTTTGCTATTTCTTTTACAATTTATCTTGCAATTTACTTTTATTTGTAATGAGATGTTTATGAATTGCCGAATATATTTTACACCATTTCTATTGAATTCAATCCTATTTAGGGTTGTTGCTTTGTAGAAGCGAAAAATGTCCATAATTCCCATTTTTTGAGTACATTATTTGAAATTCTTTTTCAAAATATCCATAAATATTATAAATACATTTCTTATTCATCATTTCTACAATATTGTGTAGTTTATGCGAAGTTTGTAAATAGCGGTTGTTTTATTCAATTCATAATAAATAATTTTGTGACATGAAAATGTCTAGAAGAT
>NW_017094413.1:0-1026 GCF_001483705.2 Eufriesea mexicana
TTGATATTAGAAAATTATATATAACATATAATTTCAATAATATAACTATTATATGTATATAATTGTCTAATACAAATATAAGAAAATAAAAATATAAAAATATAAGTATATACCTATACGAATACTGTTGGAATTAATTAGCCTCTTATTTTACACGAGTAATATATTAATAATAGTACTTTCTCTCTATGCACAATCTTGGTAACTCGCTTATGGTTAACCGACTAATTGTTTAATGTCTCGGGTAATGACATCACTCTTCCCACTCTTCCCAACTATGGCAGCTCGTACTTCCACATATATTACAGATATACATATATAATTCAAAGGCTAAGATAAAATAATCGATGGCAAGTCGATTTAGGTACGAATTATAATACGAATTATAATGCCATTTATCGATTATAATACCATAATCGATGACAAGTCGATTTAGGTACGAATTACAATACCTTTTATCGTTTTTCTTATGCCAAATTTCTTCGTCTGCCAACATATATTTACTTTCGCATTTGAAGACAATTATATACATATAATAGTTACATTACTCAAATTACATGATATATATAATTGTCTAATACAAATATAAAAAAATATAAAAATGAATAATAGGAATATAAATGTATGTTAGCATACGAAGAAATCTGCCATAAATAAATTTATTCGCACCTAAAGATAAATGAAATTTTAATTCGCACCTAACTCGACTTGCCTTCGATTATTGTACCTTCACCTTCGAATTATCTCATCAACGTTCCTCCTCTACGAGCAAAAGTGAAAGGGCTTTTCCAAGGAGAAGTTACTAGGAATCTATACCGTTTCTAAGCTATTCTAAGCCCTTCTAAGCCTCCGATCTCACGATAAGACGTCATTCGAGTACACCGGCGAACGGGCAACAGAAATTTCAGGAAGCGTCGTCGACGAAGCTCAAATAGTAATTACGTCCTCTAACGCGTGCCCAGGCTACGCGATCCTACGTACAAATCACGCGAAACGACAGCGAAGTCCACGTAAAAGGAAGGAAAC
>NW_017094414.1:0-1026 GCF_001483705.2 Eufriesea mexicana
GCAATAATTAAATAATAACCGCTAAGTCGTTTCTTTTAGTTTTACAGATTACACAAGTAATTGGCTGTTAGCGAACAATATTTATCGCGTTGAATATTTATGTCGAACGCTGTTCGTTATGGATTTTTATATTCGTATTAAAAAAAAATATATATATAAATTAGAAAATTTCTATAGATCGCTCGAATGCGATACCAGCGGAATTATATCCAAGCATTGTTTGCTAATAATCGTCGAGCCTGTCACACTTGCCGAAACGCTGCGATGAAAACGCTGTTATTTAAATTTTAATTGAAATTTAAATGCGAACTTTTTGTGATATTCCTCGACGCGTTAACGAGGGGAAAATCTGACAAAACGACGAAGCAAAATTGGCTGAATTTTCCGGGTTAATTCGCAACTTATTCACGGTCGGCGCGCCGCCTTTGGCGGGTATCCGTTTCTTCTCTTTAGCGAGAACCATGCCTCCGAGTGCCCTACAGAGCAAAAGTGTGCTCATGGTAAACACCCAAGTGGTTTCTTGGAAGGAAGAACACGGCTACCAGCTTGCAAAATAGGCATTCGTCGACACTAGCCGCCGTTTACCTTTACTCTCTATTTGTACTTATTTCCCCGTGGCGAAAGTTCCGACGTGTCGCCACGTTCAAGTCGAATTTCAACCATTTCAGACATTCGTCTCGACACTTTTGCCGATAACAAACGTTACCCTTTTAACCACTATGAGCTGCTATAGTAACGTTCTCGTCGAATGGTACATCGCTATACTGTCTTTCATTTGTGTCACTTACTTGGATGGTGCACCGCCATATTAACCCTTAGATCCACGATTTAAGTTCCTATGGTGCGTGCCATAATCAACGGCAAGGTCGGTCACACGTCGAGCCACTTTGTCCGAACGCGACGGAGAATGACACCCAACTGACCTAACTCAGTTGAGTCTTGTCTCGATAGAAAAACATCGACGAATATTAACCACGAATTTGACTTCTGTTGTTTACATGGGATCTAGCACAGACCACGGCTCTC
>NW_017094415.1:0-1025 GCF_001483705.2 Eufriesea mexicana
TTGTGATATTCACTGCAATGCGGTTGATTCCTGCGCACTGCTGTGCTCTAGTACATTCTGCTTCGCTCCAGCGAGGGCAGTAATTGTGGCCTCAGCACGTTAGGGTCAATTGTGTATCGTTTGGTTATGTTAGGTTTTGTTAAGCTCGTTCAGGTTATCTTCGACTTTCGTGCTATACACTGCTATTCGGGGGATTGGTCCGCTCGGATGTGCTCTACTACATTCTGCTTGGCCATGGGGAGTCCAACAATAGTGGTCGCGGCACGTTATGTAGAGTCAGGCTGCCTTTGGTCAGGTAACGTTGGGATATGTTTGTTTAGCATGGCTTAAACTTCCGTGCTGTGCACTATTTCCCGGTGGGTACCTTTGATCTACTCTACTCTACTGTATTCAGCTTGACTCTGGGGAGTACGGCAGACGTGGCCGCGGCGCGCTCCGTTGAGCTACGCTACGTTTGGTTAGACTAGTTTGGGTTAGGTTATGATAGGCTATCTTCGACTTTTGCACTCTTCAATGCAATGCGGTGGATTCCTGCGCTCATCTGTTCTCTTCGATATTCTGTCAGGCTATGGGGATGGCAGGAGCAGTAGTCGCGGCACTTTATGTTGAGTTATGCTTCGTTCCATTGTCCTAGGTTAGGTCATGTTATGCTAGCGTATCTACGGCTTTTGTGCTTTTCACTGCAATGCGATGGATTTCTGCGCACTACGGTGCTCTAGTGCATTCTGCGTGACACTGTGGAGGCTAGCAATAGTGGTCTCGTCATGTTAGGTTATCCTAGGTTACGTTCGAGATCGTTACTGATGGCTAGGTTAGGATATGCTACTTTGACTTTTTCGCTGTACACTGCATCGTGTCGGATATCTGCGCATTATTGTGCTCTAGTACAATCTACTTGTCTCGGTGGGGGCCAGAAATAGTGGTCTCTCCATGTTAGGTGGATATAGGCTAACTTTGGCTCCGTTACGTTTGGCATGGTTAGGATGCGCTACCTTGACGTTTGAGCTATTCACTGCTATGCCATG
>NW_017094416.1:0-1027 GCF_001483705.2 Eufriesea mexicana
ATGGCTGTACTCAGTACTCTGTTGCAATTTGTTAATATCGCCAGGGTTAGTGGACGTGTATTTGGTAATTCTAGAATTGTAATGGAACCTATGTCACCATTGGACAGTTTAGTACAACGGCTACAGTGCTCTGCTCGTAGGTGTACGCAGTACCGCACTGTAAATTGTACGTATCTCTAGAAACAACCGTAATATACAACGATTATTCCGGAATTGCTTTGGAACTTTCTTCATCAGTGAACAGAATTGTTCATCCGCTACAATACTGTGACAATTGCTGTACTGAATACTGTGTTGCCATTTGTTAGTTTCACGGGGAATGATCGATCTGCATTTCTAGGTCCAGAATTGCTGTAGATTATATACGATCAGTGAACAAATTCATGCAACGACAACAGTGACCTGTTGGGAGATATACTAAATGCCGTACGGACAATTGCAATTGTTACTGGACGTCCACTCACTATACATAGCTTATTTTCGGACCACTTTCGTATTTACATCGTCAGTGAACAAAGGAACACAACGGCAACAATACTGTGAATGTGGCTGTACTCAGTACCTCGTTGTCAATGGTTAATGTCTCGAGGGATTATGGTTACATATTTTGTCATTACAGAATTGCTACAGAACCTAAATCATCAGTCAATATATTCATCCAACGGCTGCAGTGCTCTGTTGGTAGGTGTAATAAGAAACGTGGTGTCAACTGTAAGTGTCACTACCCATAACCGCGCGATACATAGGTTATTCTAGAGTTATATTGGAATATACATCGACAGTCAATAAACAACTCGTACGGCAGCATTACTGTGATGATGGCTGCACTCAGTACAATCTAATCAATTGTAAATATCCCGAGGGGTAGTGGATCTGCGTTTAGGCATTCTAGAACACTTACAGAAACTAAGTCATCATTGAGCTGATTAATCCAACGGCATCAATGCCATATTGGTGGACGTTATAAGTACCCTACTGGTAAGTGGAAATATCTCAAGACTTAACCGTAGTAAATATAGATAATTCC
>NW_017094417.1:0-1028 GCF_001483705.2 Eufriesea mexicana
AGTGTTCCATAACTTCCCATGCAATTTTTGACAATTCTAAACAAAATTTTGCTAGTTCTAAAACAAAAACGTCAAAAATAAAATGAATATTTCATACATAGGATGTTTATGAATATTTCGTTGAAAGCTTATTATTGACGTATGAATGATAAATTAAACCAGTATCGTATACACTTCATTTTTAGCATGATTTTCAATTTATTGTTGATCGAATTTCGTCGCAATTTCGTTTGAGTATATAGTATTCAATAATACCAAAATTTTCAATTAATTCATTTTACAGTATACATTTACATTTTGTAAAGCTTTTTATTATATTAAAAATTTCACAATAAATTCCAGAATATTGGTTTTCATACAAATTGAAAGAGCATAATGAACACGATAAATATTGTTATATGAGAGAAAATAGAAAATTGAAAAAATGAATCATTTTTTTATACTTTTACTTTTTATGTTTTTATTCCTTTTTAATTTTTTACTCTTAGCTTAGGTTTCATGTATACAAATTTATATAAAAGTATTTAATATTTAAATGAAGCAGAAGAGTTACTTTTTACGTAAATAAGTATAAATAAGTAGTAATTATTAATAATTAATCACAATAGTTATAAATGAATAATAAAAATGAAAATCTGTCAATATATTTCAACAATAATTTATTTCAAATATTATTCGTCATTTCTTATTTATTATATAATTATTTGTGACTCACTAATATTCGCGGTGTTTCGAAAGATAATCAATTTTGAGAGTTGTTTTCACCTCTCAAATATGAAAAATTTTCAATAAGGGAAATTCCTGTCACATATTTTTCTAAGAACTGTCTCCCACATAAATTTTGTATAAAACCTCAGTATACAAATTTATTATATTGTATTTATTGTATTATTGGTAAAAAAAAGGTATCATGTATGGCAATGGTTAACATAGGTTTGAAATAGAAGCTCAATAGATCTCACAGTCAAAAAGTCCAGGTTATCAAATAAAAATTAAAAAATAAACAGGAAATTATAGAAGCATAAGCA
>NW_017094418.1:0-1029 GCF_001483705.2 Eufriesea mexicana
CACTAGAGAGAAACTGAATGCCCCTGAATTCCCCCCGATAATGGTGGCGTGAACCCCAGTCGCCACGAATATAGATAGATATTTTTAATTAGATACAAGTGTTCCGAGCAAATTGTCCACGCCAGATTCATCCCACCATCGATATATCGCGATCAGAAAGAAAAATGGCGGCAAACAACCGTAATTTAGGAATCCCCATGGAAGAACGAGACGAGAAACGCAGCGGAGGTGCAATCGGGACGAGACCCCGCGATAATTAAACGTAGCAGGTGGCGAACGAATAGGCGCAACGTGATCGGCAAGAGGGGGACGTTGCAGGGGTGAAAAGCGAGCCGCGACCGTAGCCCGGCTGAATTTAAATTCCTTATCGATCGCGCGATCCGGGGCCCGATATCGTTTATTTTTATCTGGTTCGTAGCGTATTGCTGATTGCACGATTTCGACGCTCGAATTTCTATCGAATTCGCAACTTGTTGATTCATTTATAGGATTTGGCAATCGCCGCTCCGCCACGCCAACTTTGCACATCATACCTTTTGGCAACGACCCGGCCGAACGATCGCGTAACGAGAAACGACACAATTTTCGATACCTCCTTTTTCTCCCATTTTTATTTTTCCTCCCTCTCTCTGTTTTCTCCATTTTATTCGTCCCTGTATTTAGAAATTCGTTTTTCTCTTATTTCTCGATATTTTCTTTTTATTTCCCCCTTTTTTTCATTTAGCTTCTTTTATTGTGGACGGAGTTCGAGCATCGAAGATGGATTTTTTTTTTATATTCGAGTACCACGTCGGAGGGTAATTTTATTTCCGAGAAAGGTTTTCGTAAATTTCGTACAATCGGATTGGACTTTTTTTGGGGGATTTTTTATTCCTCTTTTCGCTGTCGCCATTGTGAGAAATAACGCGATCCTTTTTTCCCTCCTGTAGGTTTTGCTTTGTTCGCGAGTGTGAATTTTTCGCACCAGTTGGGGTCAGGGGTGTTTTGGTAAATTTGTTATTAACGGTACGAATACTTTGTACATTCTGT
>NW_017094419.1:0-1029 GCF_001483705.2 Eufriesea mexicana
CTAAAGTGGAAGTATATCGGACCAAGGTACCTGAAACGGGTAGGATATTGATCAACTGTACCTAAAACGGAAGAATATCGATACAGGGGCCCTAAAAGGGAAAAATATCGATCCAAGGTACCTAAAACAGAAAATTGTCGGCTCAAGGTACCAAAAACGGGAAGAATATCGGATCGAGGTACCTAAAACGGAAGAATATCGATCCAAGGACTCTAAAAGGGAAAACTATCGATCCAAGGCACCTAAAACAAAAAAATGTCAGCTCAAGGTACCAAAAACGGAAGAATATCGATCCAAGATACCTAAAACAGAAAAATATCGATCCTAGGACCCCAAAACGGGAAAATATCGATCCAAGGTACTCGAAACAGAGAAATATCAACCCAAGGTACCTGAAACAGTAGAATATCAGCCACGAGCCATCGATGCTCGGCACACGCGTCATCATCCTTGCATTATCACCCCCCTCGTTACCCCTTAACGAGGGGGTCAAACGACAGACTCTAGTCCTCGTACGAATTTGCTTCTCTTCTTTCTCCCTTCTTCTTTTCTCCCTCGTTTCACGAGTAAGAATTCAACGCGGGGGCGGTTTCCTCGGGTGGTTTTCGTAGGGGGAATAATTGGAAAAGGGGGGCGAAGAACGTGGACCGGCGACAAAGTTATCCGAAGAATCCCGAGAAGGAGATTCGGTGCTCGCGGTGTTCGATCGGAATTTTTCGGATCGGGAATATTCCCCGATATTGGACACATGGCGGACTGATTCTCGTTTGCTTCCTTTTAATTAAATTCTGCTACGCGTGGAACAGTATTCTCCACCCGGCCCGCCGACCCTCTTTTGAAATCTTAATGCCACCCTGCGAGTTTCTCCGCCATTCTTCTTTTAATTCGTTGCACGTTCCACGACTTATAATATCCGGAGATATTGAGCTACGAATGGAATATTCTTTTCGAGTGTTTCAGCGCGAGCTTTAAGTTCCGTTTCAAGGGGTGGCCCAAAAATTCTCCACTCCGATCGTATAATAATATATT
>NW_017094420.1:0-1030 GCF_001483705.2 Eufriesea mexicana
CGGAGGCTGTTATTTCATGCATTTCATCGTATGTTACCAGTAAACTACGAAGATACTTATCAACTTGTATTTTAAAGGGAACTTCTAGCTTATGAAATTAAAATTTATAATCCCTAGTACTTGTTTGACTTATTATGCGGCAGGGCAGCAAGGCCTTAAATTAATATTAGCATTATTAATCTAATATTATTATATACACAATTCGATCCAAGTCCCCGATTAATTATATGCAGTATTGAATTTCCAACTACATACATTGATTGCAATCCTAGTATTAGCTATAGCTAAAAACTTTTAGTCTATGCGTTACCTTTCTTGCAGCAATGGAATGTTTGGCAGGAACGAGATAAACACCGCGCTTCTGGGACGCTTGGAATTATAGGTTACTTTAAACACATTTCCGTAATACTTTATCGTCGTGAGATGTGAGTAATGCAATCCGAGATCCATCAAGGTAATGACGTAATTTCGATTACCTCAAAGGGACGAGTCGCACTGCAATTAATATCAGTATTTCTCTCCATTGCTTCCATAGACGAGAACGATTTCCGAGACTCTTTCACTCCATTTAGGGCAATTGCGGTTGACCGGATAGGTCAGTAATCACACGAATTGCCGATTCTTGCGAATGTAGGAGTGCGCGTACCAATCCCTTTATTAAAATTGGGAACCACGACCTACGAATTTCAAGTCAATATATTGCTCACATATTTAGACCTTTGTAGTCCGTTCTAACTTATGCCGAAATTAATTACAGCATTTCTTTGTTAACAAACCTGTACAGATTTTAGAAACCGTTGTTTATAACATCGTCACACACCTTCACCTTCTAACCTATTAAGGATCATTAACGTAGATTTTGAATGGCACAGTTATCCATTATACCTTTACGCGAACCTGCAGTATACATCATAGTCTCTGGCACACACGTGTGGCAAAACTACGTGCTCCGAAGAGCTGTCCGAATTTGAAACTTATGCAGTGAATGTGTTAAACGTATTTAACAACCCATTTAATATCTTCGACGCAT
>NW_017094421.1:0-1030 GCF_001483705.2 Eufriesea mexicana
AAGGAATTAAGAAGATACAACAACTTTCTTGCAAGATGGCGACCTGTAATCTACTCTTGAACATAGTAATTAACCATTTGCATCCATAAAACTTTTCTATGCCATCGATCAATGATCTTAATGGATTTTTGAAACCATTCTAAAGTTGGAAATCTCATTTCGAGAACGAGAGAAATAAAATTATACGCGACTTGCTTTCTAGTTCTTATATATTCGCATCTTTTCACAACGAAGGGATTGCGAAAGAATCGTGTTTATGGGAGAAAATTTTTGAGTCGATGCTCGCTCATAGTCCAGAGATTTTCGAGTGCAAGGAATGAAAGGAGGTTGAAGCATAGCGGAATAGGCTTGCAAGCTTTATTTTCCCGGTGATCGTAAATCATGGATACGCGTTTAAAGGAGTTGCAAGTTTCGAAACAGGTTCCGGATAAGGAACAAAGCTTCAGGGCACTCTTTTCAGGAGTGAAATAAACGAGGCAATTGTGCTGCAACTTTCGAGCAAACAACGCTACTTGGATAGAATTTAGAGAAGAGCTGGAACAAACCAAAAACCGGTTCGTCATCGAAGAAATCTCCTCAGCAGTGAATCACCCAATTGATTCCCTTGAAACCGAGGATCCAACGAAATCTGTCAAACTTAGAGCGAACATCCCCCTAAAAGAACCAACGAATTCACCTAAATCTCCATTAGCCTGCGTACTTTCTCACGAGAAGAAGGTAAGAAGCTAACAAACAAATCTCCGATCAACGATATCCATTTATCCGGAAACTATTTCTCAGCACACGTCGTTGGCCAAGAAAGCTCGAGGCAAACTTCGAAGTAACAGCTACACCCATGGTCATAGTGGAGAAGAAATCTTCAGTCATTTCTCACACGAGTTCTCGATAGATATCGTCGGTGGAAAGAACTTTGATCAAACTTCCATCCTCCAACACCAAAGTTCCCGTTCTTCTCTAACCTAGACCAGAGTCACGGCTCTTGGACACCTCGGAGAAATAGCTATGCCTGAATGATGTCTCACACGCTGCG
>NW_017094422.1:0-1031 GCF_001483705.2 Eufriesea mexicana
GTCAGCTTTATAGCAGAAAATCTTTGAACTCCTGCTCTTCTTTAGCCAAAAACTCGTGGAGTGCAAAGGGGTTAAGCCAAAGATTACTAATGCTCGCAGAAAGTCAGCTCATAAAACCCGGGTATCGCGAGGACCGCCATCTTTTTAAGCAAGATATACATCCATGTCCCACGAGCTGATTGACCTAAGATCATCCCCGAATACCCGTTGCTCTTAAGAATTCCGATATCGCTTTTCTAAAAGGCTCGTCAAGCGATCTCGTCTGAGGCCGCGAGTCCGACGAAATCGTAATGCCCGACTCGAAGGAGCAGCTACCAGTCGGGTGGTCGCGTGTTTCCAGGCGTTCCGAAAGATCAGCCGGATGCTGGAGAAGGCGAATTCCTGGCACGTTGAGTCATTGATACCAGCCCCGCTGTGCCATGGACACGATCAGCGACGCATACGTATAGGCGACATTTAAAATGCTAAATTAGAGGTAACGAGTCGGAAAGTAACGATAAGAATCCTCGGGAATATAGCCCCTAAACGGTTCAGCCGCGACAAATTCGATAAGCCCTTCGGGGAACACTTAACGTCCCCGCGTTTCCCGGTATCCGTTTATGTTTTAGGACGAAAATTGTTGCCCACAATGCCACGGACCCGTTAACTAATCCACGCTGCGAGATTTCTTCGTGCCCGTTTAGACCGACTAAACGCGAGGCGGCCATTTTGTCGGGCACTTGCTCGCGTCTTTCCTTCTACTACCGCGACGGTGCTGACACCTGTAAGTTTCATTGCTACATTTTAGGATGGAATCGAAGGGAATTCGTCGTGTAATTAGTATTTATTTCAGGAGAGAAAATGGTTTAAGGAATTTTACAGCGGGAATCGATCATTCGGAAGAAAACTGAAGTTACTGACCTATGGGAATGAAAATTATCGGTCAGTATTGATTATAGCACGTTTATTATGTTTATTATGGTTTATTATGTAAGTGAAAAGATATTTAAATGATGGAATAATAGTGAAACTTTATTTGTATATATATATAT
>NW_017094423.1:0-1031 GCF_001483705.2 Eufriesea mexicana
GAGCGATCCAGAAACGCTTTATACGATGCACATATGCACCTTTTTAATTCGGATTTGGTATTACATTCACGTAAGGTATTACAATAAGAATACGCGAGATTATTCGTTACCCTGTTAACGTTACAAGAAGATCTATTTTTAATTCCTTAAATTATCAATTGAGTGAAAGAAACCTGAACACGAGATATCTCGTCACCCGTATGCAATATGTTAACACTATGCCGTCCGCAAGTCTAACGAGATTCTTTTGTTTGGCCCTGGTAGGACTGAGTCAGATCATTCCAAAGCGGTTTTTCGAGGTCCTCGTGAAGTTTCGCTAATCTCATCATCAGTTCACACGAGTCCTCAATCCTGTCTCTCTATTTTCTCGAAATTTCGAGGATATATAGTCAAACCTGTTTTCGACCTGTGTTCCAAACGAGTCATTTGCCCGTTTCGTGCATGACACCAACGTGATGCCACAGGACGGCACAGCGTTAGGATCGCGAGCATAGAACTGTTGCTTGGTTGCGAGAAATAGCGAGTACATTCCTCGGTATGTTCCCGAAGCGGAATCCTCGGACGTCGAGGAGCGTTTAACCCCCTCGTCGCGACAGATGTACCTACTCCGAGAGATCTCATAACACGACACGGTGGATAACCGATAAAGTCGCGCAGCGTACGACATCCACTGCGCTGCTAGAATCACTCGTGGAACACGAGTCACCTTGATACCTGTCCGCTCCTTCCATCAATCTTCCACTCCGATTTTAATAGCGGCCTTCGATCTCCACTCGCAACCTTCTCCGCCTATGATCATCCGGCACCTAACCTACTTCTCGAGTCTATTTTATGCGAGCGTTTCACTCTCGCGGCCGTTTGGAAGGAAGGATCTGCGGGGAAACGACACGCGCGACGAAGATCGGGAGCGTATCGAAGGCGACGCGCGGGCTAATCCTCCAATTTCGCGGACCGATCATAATCTTCGGAGGAATTCGAGGCAACTCGCCCCTGGCGTAACACACCGGTCGAAGAGAGAGAGAGAGAGAGAG
>NW_017094424.1:0-1031 GCF_001483705.2 Eufriesea mexicana
GTTAATTATTTTCCTAATATAAAAATATAACCTCACTAAATAGCTTCGTTTAAATGTCTTATTAATTCTCACTGAAATAAACGTGTAATAAAATGATTTAATTAATCTAATTTTAAATTAAAGTTGTTTTAAAGTTGTTTTAAATTAAATTAAAGAGTCTATCAAATATGTCTGCACAGTTGCAAAAAGAAAGTCAATTGATTTACCTTGTTATTGATACTTTCGGATGTACACGGGTATCCGACGTCCTATTTCATTTATCCATTGTTAATCACTGGTATTTTACACTGCACGCACTATAGAATTCATTAATTTCACTCGTGTAGCAATAATTATTTCATAAAATAACCTCCGACTAATCATTCGCGTGAAATATGTTTCGCGACGCGAGTGACACCTTTATGACACATGTGGCGCTGCGATCGTATCGATGATTGAGAAATCGCGGGTAAAATCGATATTTGAAAACGGGCATCCGTACTTTGGATACTTTTATTACTCGGTGTGGGGTAATTTTTGATTGCATGCAATTTCGCGATAGTTTTAGCAGATTTATCGTATCGAAGATGGAAAAATTGCGAGCGGCACGAAAGTGACGTATCGAAATCTATAGTTATCGTTCACGATGTAGTATTGTTCCTAGATAAAATAATGCAATTTCTGACGTTACAATACGCAGGTATTGCTGTTGTACGATACGAAATAAGACGATATTTGTCGATTTGAAAATGTATCGTTATTTTATTGAAGATTAAGTCACGAAGCTTTGGAATGACAATTTTATAATAATATTTTTTATATAAATTTGGTAATTTTATTTAAAATAATTATAACTATGTTAGCTATATTTTTATAATATTATAAAATAACAACGATAGTAATGACAAGAAATATTATTAAGGAGTAATAAATAATAATTAATTAGAAATATAAGAAATAATAAATAATGTCGTATAAAGTGATTAAGAAATTATGTTATTATCCTGATTTAATTTATGCAAGTGTTATTTTCCGAGGAAGTTAAGAAGAAA
>NW_017094425.1:0-1032 GCF_001483705.2 Eufriesea mexicana
TTTTTTTTTTTTTAGGAAAAATGTATTATTTAACATTACTTTACATTTTATATTTCACAATATATATACATGACAACTTTTTAAATGTTTCACAGCACCATATATATATATAAAAGATGATACACGGATGACGTTGTGTTTTTCATGAATAAACGTAACAAAGACATTGATACAGAAGACTAGTAATCAAGTATTCCTGTTTGCTATAATTTCATTTAAGGATGCTTGCAAACTATAAAAAAAGAATATTTCATAAATTATATAATAATTTAAATAAATATCATAGAATAGTTTCTTTGATCTTTCAACTTTTTTAATTTCTTTCTTTCTGTTGTATTTTATTTTTGTCATTCCTCTTCACTTGCTTGTAATAATGTCTTTATGAAATAATATCTCCGAATATAAATGTTGTGTGTGCTTAATGTTCTGTGACAAAGCGCAGTAATATTATATTTATTGATTTATTTATTACTCATCATATTTTAAAATATGCAGAACAGAATACTTAGTAGAACATGCTGAATGTTTTCAGAACAAATTAGAAGCTACGCAACGACTGCTTATACTCTCCGTAAATCATCCTCGATTGCTATTTATTCGGTATACCGGAACACTGGGAATCGTAGTATAAATTAGTCTGTGATGCTACAGAATCAGATAGATAAAGAAATTATAAAGCACTGTTCATAACGACATCAGAAACGACATTTTGGAATTTTCAGAGTATCAGTAGGAAAACATATATGAAGTAATAATAAGAAAACTAAGAGGAAAGTTAATGTGAGAGTTTGCATGATATTTTGCGTGTTCTAATATTTAAATCTGTAATAAATATCGAAGAGTTTGAAAATTAAAAAAAATGATTTTACAACCCGTATGAGACGAAAATAGAAAAATGAGAGGACGAACATATGAGAATTTATGTTTGAATAATAACTACAGGGAAGATTGGCTACAATATTACCGAGGTATAGCAAATCTTTGTACGTCGAACATTATGCAACACATCTCGAACCAACGATATTATTATCG
>NW_017094426.1:0-1031 GCF_001483705.2 Eufriesea mexicana
TGAGACCAGTAGCAGCGGTCGTGGCACGTCAGGGTGGGTTACGTTACGCCTGCTTATGTTACGATTGGTTATAGTAGAATAGGAAAGCTTCGACTTTTGTGCTATAAAGTGCTATATGGTGGATTCCTGCGCTATGCTGTTCTCTATTACGTTATGCCTAGCACTGTGGGGGGGGGCAGTAATGGTTGTCTCACCCGTTAGGTTGAGTTAGTTTACGTATGGCTACGTCACGTTAATTTGGGTCAGGTTTGGATAGACTAGACTTTCGCGGTATACGCTGCTATTCGGTGGACTTCAACCGTCAGCTGTGCTGCAGTATGTTCTGCTTGGCACTGGGGAAGCCAGTAATTATGGCCTTGGCAAGATAGTTTGAAATAGGGTAAGTTTGATCAGGCTATGTTTGCTCTTGTTTTGCTTGTATAGCTTCGACTCTTCTGTCGGACCGTGCGTTTCTATGGACTTCTGCGCTATGCTGTTCTCTAATACGCTATGCTTGGCTCTGCGGGGGCCAGCAATACTGGTCGCGATACGATAACTTTGGATCGGTTACGTTTGGTTAAGTAAAGTTAGGCTGGGTTTGGCTAGGATGGCTTTGACGTAAGCGCTCAAAGCGGACATCTTTTGGACACGTGTGCTCTTTTGTGCTCTATCATATTCTGCTTGGCTCTGGGGACTGCAGCAATAGGTGTCTCGGCAGGATAGGTTTTGCTATCCTACGTTGGGTTAGGTAGTTTAGGCCATGTTAGGTTTGGATATCTTTGACTTTTCTGCTGCACACTACGATTCCATTAATTTCTGCTCCCTACTCTCCTGTAATGTGTACTGCATTGCCAGCGAGGCCAGCAATAGTGGTCACGGCGCGATAGGTTGGGCTACGTTACGTTTGGATAGGTTGGGTTACGTGGCGTTGTGCTAGGATAGCTTCGACTTTCGTACTACACACTGCTATCCTATGGACTTCTGTGCTCTTCTGTGCGCTACCACAACCTGCTTGTCTCTGTGGATGCCAGGAATAGTGCTCTCGGCACGTT
>NW_017094427.1:0-1032 GCF_001483705.2 Eufriesea mexicana
TGGAGACGGTTTCCTCCACTATCGGTTACTTTTTGGGGGAGCCTTCCCTTTCTCCAAGGTCGCCGATTCGCGGACCAAGGGCACACCTTTGGACAAAACAACCAATTACATTTGACAAGCACACGATTTTTCCAAAGACCGATCTTAGGAGGATCGAGTAGCTCACTTCCTTTCGACACTTCAGAGACAACAGATCTCTTGAAACAATTCCAATACTCAGAGACACCAGTTCTCTTCGAGCCACAGAGTCGTCAGTCTTCTCAGAATCAACGAGACGCCACGTTTGATTCGAAACGTAGGAGACACGAATCCTTTCCGCTCGTGCAACTTAAACAGTTGCTCGAGACTAATTTGGAGGGCATCACGTGTCGTAGTCGCGAGGCGGCCTTACAACCCGTCTGAATTACTACAATTTGATCGCGACGTGACAAAGAGGATTGGCTGCTACAATTAGTGATACACGTGGCGAAAAATAATATAAAATTTAAGTAACTAAATACCTTCTGCTTAATCTTATTAAGGGGATATATTATGGCTTTGTCAGGTTTACCAAAGCTTTAGTTACTGGTAGAAATGATTCAACAGAGAGCAATTTTAAGTATAGTTGGAGCACCAATACGTGGTGTTTCGGCTAATGAAATGACCTCAATATATTTAAGAGCAAATGTAACACCAAATGAAATTAGTAAATTAACTGGTGTAGGAACAGCTATTTATCGTGCCGCTGCTGGATTAGTATGTCTTATAAAGGAGACGATACCACCGGATCTACAGGACAAGTAGGAACAGTAAAAACTACAAGTGTAAGCTTAGATCAAATATTAGCTGTTGATTGAAGAGTAACTGAATTTGTTATCGGAAGTTTCTTAACTTCAACACCAGGAGTAGCAGCTACTATGGTTAGTAGTTGAGTTTCAGGTAAAACTGATAATTTACTTTATAATTTAGAATTAAGTCCCTTACAAGGTATTAAAGATTATTACAATGCAAAATCGGTAGTATTATCTATAGATTTATTAAATTTGGCATCAA
>NW_017094428.1:0-1033 GCF_001483705.2 Eufriesea mexicana
ATGAATGTACACGTTCTACCATTGGATCGATCGATCCTGCGGCCTGGCCAATTTTCCATCAGGCCTAGTTCGCACGATTTAGGAATCTTGGTCGGTGAACACGCGTTAATTCGCGCCGATCGCCGGCCACGGATCGTTGGCCATCTAAAAGCATTGGTTTCGCGGTTTCAGAGGCCGCGCGTGTAATTGCCGCTCAAGCAGGGATCACCGCGATTACCATAGTTTTCCCATAAACTAATACACGGCCGCGTATTACGAAATATTTTCCACGGCCGGACACTGTGGTCACGATAAGCGGGAACCACGCTAACGGGTCACGATCGATATAGGCATACTATAGACGAGAGATTAATCCGCGATCGTTGCGGCCTTGATCGATGCTCCACCGGAGATTAATTATTGCCTTAAATTCGTATGGCGTTTCTCGAGGAAATAAGAGTATTTCGGGGATAAAAGATGACATGGGCTTGGGGAAGACAGCTCATGGCTTCAGGGCGAAATTTTTTAATACTCGAAATTCACGTGGGTATTTTTGAAGTTAGAATTTGAGGATAGGTTGGAGAAGTATAGTTGGTAAGGAGATTCCGAGGTTGGAGGATAGGGATGGGCAGTATAGTTGGTGGGAAGAAAATTCTGAAGTTGTAAGATGGTACGTGGTAATGAGAAAGTGGTTTGAGATGAGGAGATGATGAAAAATTTTTCGAGTTGGAAATTAGTGTGCGGAGGAAAAAAATGTTCTTGAAGTTAAAATATCCTGGCTTCTCAAAATGATACATGACAGCAGATAAGTGTAGCTTAAAGTAAAAAGGAAAAAGAAAATTGATAATTGGTATAGATAAAAGTTACAGAAAAATTTTGGGAATTGGGAACTAGAAGACAGAAAATATCCTTGAAATAAAAATATTCTGACGTTCCAAAATGGTACACGAGAGGAAATAAATGTAGTTTAAAATTTTTAAAATTGACACCTGGTGTAGATGACAGCTGTAAAAAAATTGTAGGAATTGGAAATCGATGTCAGAAGAAAGAAAAT
>NW_017094429.1:0-1033 GCF_001483705.2 Eufriesea mexicana
TGCAAAGGGTTAATAACATATTGAATTTTTTCATAGAGTGAATGACATAAGCTGATGCATTATGCAGCAGAATACCCTGTTTTATATTTAAAAGAATACATCGTGTTATTGGTTTTCAAAAATCAAAAATATTTCTTTTCGTATTATTTTGTTCATTTATAATATTTATTTTTAACCAAACATTTTTTTTTCAATCCATTTCATTATATTCGTAAATATAAAAACAAACTATAATTTTTTTGTGTTTAATTATTGTTTCTAATTGCACTATTTATAATTACTTACATTTACTCAACTGTATTAAAATAACACGCAGATTTCGATACTATTATTGACAATCATTAAAGTAAGATAAAAAGTATTGTAGCTACTCTATGCGTGCGTCACGTGTGCGTGTGCATATGTGTGTATTCCCCTCTCTAATAAATGAGCAGATAGACGACTCGATGAGTACGTAAAAATAAATTTAACTTTACGGTTCCAAAACTCGAATATTAATTCTACAATTATCAAAAAGGTTCGTTCGATTTTAAACATTTTTTTATTCTACTTTGCATTTATTTTTTTAATCGCAATAACGATTATAGAATAATAAATGATAAACGAAGTAAATTCCTTTTTGTCTTTATTAAAAAACTTTACATAAATTTCATTTTTATGAAGTCGAGGTTTCAATAATAAAATTATCAACCATTTCACATGAGAAATATTTGTTAATCAACGATACAAGAGATACAATTTAAAACGGATAGGAATTTTCAAATGATTTATGGTACTTGCTATGCATAGGGATTACCATAAAATTTTATAAAATATATAGATAGTATCTAGTGTAAAGTTAATTATGGCTATGTTTTCTATATTACTCATCGCGGGAAAAGATGTTTATTTTTAATCAAAAAATGTAAAAATTTATATTCAATCGCGTTTAATCCTATATGGTTCCATATTATTCTGATCCCCATATTTTATCTCTTTTCCTATTTCTTTATTTTAATATATAAATTTTTCGTATTTTAATATATAAAACAAA
>NW_017094430.1:0-1031 GCF_001483705.2 Eufriesea mexicana
GTTAGCATGGGTTAGGTTTTGACAGCTTTGACTTTTCGGCTATACACTGCGATTCTGAGGATTTCTGCGCCCTGCTCTCGTCTGGTATGCTCTGCATGGCTCCGGAGGTGCCAGGAATGGTGGTCGCGAAACGATAGGTTCAGATATATAACGCTTGGTTATGTTATTTTGCGTTGGGTTGGTTTTGGACATCTTAGACTTTTGAGCTAGACACTGCCATTCTATGGACCTCTGCGCTCTATATTGCGCTGTCAAACTCTGGTTCCCTTCGGGGACACCAGGAAGAGTGGTAGTGGAACTTTACGTTGAGTTATACTATGTTTGGTTTGGTAAGGTTTATTTAGGTTCGGGTAAATTAGTTTTGCCTTTTCTCCTATGCGCTGCTGTTCCGTGAAATTCTGTGCTCTACTGTTCTCTGACATGCCCTGCTTGAATCTGCGGAGGGTAGAAATAGTGGTCTAGGCAAGCTACTTTGAGCTATGCTACGTTCGGCTATGTTATGTTTGGCTTGGCTTCGAAAGAGTACCTTCTATATTTGCGCTATACACTGCTATTCGGTGGATTTCCGAGAGCTAGTGTGCTGTAATATGTTCCGCTCGTCTGCGTGCAGGCCCGCAATAGCGGTCGTGGCACGTTTTGATGAGATACGTTACGTTTGTTTTGGCTAGATTAGGCTAAGTTTGGTTATGGTGGCAATGACTTTTGTGCTATACCCTGCTATTCAGTGGATTTCTGCGCTCCACGTTGCTCTACTATACTCTGCTCGACTCTCGGGAGGCCAGCAATAGTGGCCGCCGCATGACATGTTGTGATAGAGTACGATTAGTTATGTTAGGTTTCGTTGTGTTAGGTTTGGATAGCATTGTCTTTCGTGCTACACACTGCTATTCTATGTACTTCTGCGCTCTCCGGTGTGCTATCCCTATCCCCTTGCTTTTGTGGACGCCAGGAGTAGTGCCCTCGGCACGTTCGGTTGAGTTATGTTACGTTTGGTTACGTTACGAATGGTTAGGTTTGGTTAGGATATTCTT
>NW_017094431.1:0-1035 GCF_001483705.2 Eufriesea mexicana
GTACATGCGAGCTACGCTCACGCTCCTCGCCCATTCGTCTCTGTGCTGCATTCCCGATTATCGCGGCACACGCATCACCCGCAATGGCAACCACGCGCTTCCAAGGTAACACGACCGACAACGAGGCATCGGGCCTCCACCAACGATTACGTGACGAAGAGAGACAGATGAAGAAAGACCGCAAACAGTTTGAACTAGAGAAAGAGGAGTTCGAACGCCAAAGGGAAGCCGCTGAGGAGGAGCGCCTTAAAAACCAACGATCGAGAAACGAATTAGAAGCCCTTCGCGCAACCTCCCGTCGTACCCCAGACAACACGACTTCCCTATCCGCCGCGATCGAACGAATCGATGCGACTAACATGTCCATCAATAGGACCCTCGACTCTTTACCTCCATATGACGGCTCTAATATGACGGTCATCTCGTATTGTCAAGCCCTACGACGAGCTAGGGACATGCTTAGGCCTGACGCGGAAGCGACTTTTGTGAGACTGCTGGGTGGCAGCCTGAAGGGACGCGCTTACCGCGTTATCGAAGGCTGCTATTTTATTTCAGCAGCGCAAGTTTGCGCTCGCTTAAAATCAAAGTTCGATCGACCGCACTGTGACGAGATTTATAGAGGGCAGCTAGTGCTGGTGAAGCAGGAGCCTAGAGAAAGCGTACCGCACTACGTAAACCGGGCCAAGGACCTGAGGAGTGCTATATTAGAGTACGATCAAGTCGATACGCGTAGAATAGACGAATTAGCGCTCTCCTGCTTCGCACGAGACATCGACCCCCGACTACGGATGGAATTGCGACGACGAGACCCCAAACATGTACTTGAAGCGTTTGATATCGCCGAAGAACTAGCCCTCGAGCTTGAAGATGACGCTGAATGGTATAAACCAAGACGAACCACCTACCCGGACGACGACACACGTTACCGCGACTTCCCCAAATCATCTCAGCCACCCCCATTAATGGATTTTCAATCATATTACCCTGACAAAAAACGTTACGGACGGAACGAGAACAGACAGAACTACTACCCAA
>NW_017094432.1:0-1035 GCF_001483705.2 Eufriesea mexicana
AGAGTGCCACGATGCACTTTCATAGTTCGTGCCCCAGGCTACGCGAGCCTTTCTTCGCGGTGCGACCACCACGCGTTCCAGTTTATCGGGTTACCCCATGGAATTTGAACAAACGCTAACAGCCGACCGTTTCCAAACTTGCGCGCGTACCTATCGCACGCCGCGCCCGTTCCTCTTTCGAAAAACCGTGATCCAATTTCGCCACCGCCGGCGTCGTTGCACGGAGACCGTAAAAAAAATGAGGCAGCCGGGAGAGCGAAGAAGGGAGAAAAAGCTGAGGGAAAAAACAGGAAAAAGTGGCGGCGCACCTGTCCCGCCGCGTCGTTCGCATTAATTCGAGCTAATCTCGCAGGATCGTAAGGAACAATGTTACGGAGGGTCTCTCGTAACGATGCTCTCTTCTTCGACATAAAAAGCGTGCCGCGTCGAGATAGCAGGCGGAGCTCATTTTCCTGTAAACCACTTCCACCCCTCTTTCAAAGGCGAACCCGTGCACACGTACACCGGGCGCGTATATGCCGCGGGTACATAGCGATTCGCGTTTACATAGAGACGGGACAGCGGTACCAGGGCTGAACAGAAGGGATGCAAAAGTGGAGCATGCGAGACCCGCGTCGAAACTTGTTACTCACGAAAGTGCTTCGTGACTATCTCCAGGCCCGTGGCGCGGCCTTACAAGTGGCTGCAAAGCACGCGAGTGCTTTTCGCCGCGCGAATCGCCGCGAGTTCCGTGAACAACCATCCCTGCTAATCATATCCGCGTAACCCGTCTCCGGACGCCGTTGCTTCCGTTCCAAATCGACGAGAGCGTATCGTTCTCTGCCGCTATCTTTCTATTTCAGTGAAAGTTATCGCTTGTTGGTGATATTCAGAGGGATTGAACGATGCTTGGTACGAGTAGGGTGAAAAATAATGATCACGCGGGTACTTATGCACGACAGTGTGTACTCGAGCAAAGTTTGAGCAACTTTGTGGATGCAGTAGGGTCTCAGAATGCAGGGGAAGAAGCGTGAAGAGGATGAAATTGGAAATGGT
>NW_017094433.1:0-1035 GCF_001483705.2 Eufriesea mexicana
AATATGTATACAAATAATAAGTGTTGTTATATATGTATAATTAATTTTAGTTTTATAATAATTGTAATAATAATAATTTGTTACATATGTATACAATCTTTAATACATAAATAATAAATGTTACTATTTATGTATAATTAATGTTACTGTTACAATAATTGTATATTAGAATTGTATGTTATGATGAAAATAATTAGTTTACAATCCTGTAATTACATTTTCATCTAAATGAAAGTCAACATAAGTGTTGGCAAGGACTATTAAATGTTTTTGATAACTGCAAAAATAAAATATCATGAACCAGTCATTTTAACTAATTTAATAATTCTAACGCATTAATTGTTTATAATAAAACGATAATGTTTAATCCAGAGGAAGGGTAAATAAATTTAAAAGTTCAATATTATTTCTGTACATTTAAAAACAAAGACCAAAGATTCCTTTGGTCTTTGACAAAGATTCATTTGTTTAAACAGGATGAACTCCCTGTAATATACAAAAGAGAAAAGAATACAATTTTCTTTCTTCCATAGTAATAACAATAATGATTTATATTAAGATTTATGTATGAAGAATTAATAAATACAGAAAAGAGTATATTTGTATGCAGCATACGTACAAAATTACAAATTTAAATCATGATGAATCTCAATCAACATTGTTCAAAGTATCCTTGCAAAATGTCAATAACCACAAATGTTAATTCTTGAAATACCTTGAAATATCAGCGGTATTATTATTCGCACAGGGAAATACCATATTGAAGATCTCATAGTCCAGATAAAATACCATGGCAC
Organism: Eufriesea mexicana; assembly: GCF_001483705.2. NCBI lineage: Eukaryota > Metazoa > Arthropoda > Insecta > Hymenoptera > Apidae > Eufriesea > Eufriesea mexicana. The sequence continues at coordinate 798 of NW_017094433.1, forward strand.
ATCGATGCTTGACCACCATATGCGTCAAGAACCTAGTGTATGGGGCAATACTTCAGCTCCTTTTTCCTAAAAACTATAACCCCTACCCTCGCACCTAAAATTCGAAAACTTGATTATTCGTATCAACCAATAGCAAAGGACACAGCCCTATTCCTATTAACCAATAGCAAAGCATACAACCAAGGGTCCTTATAATCACTATACCCTATAGAACGCGAAATACAGACACATAGTATTA
>NW_017094434.1:0-1035 GCF_001483705.2 Eufriesea mexicana
CCACCCCAGTTATGTAGCAATTCTATTCTGATACATTGTATAGATCAGTTATCGCTACAGACACTGACAATTGTAATGATATACTGAGCATAGCAACCTCAACAGTCCTACATAATCTATTCGCTGATCACATACGTTTTGCAGCAATTCTATGAAGATCAATGGGACACATCAAGCATCGCTAGAGATTTGGTCAAATGACACAAAAGTCCTGCGTTTAGCCTTCTACACATCATTGTGGCCATTGAATTGGTCCATTCATTGATAGCATAATTGCTACACCAGTACTGGAAAGGCCAATGGACGGATCAATTAACAATAGAGATATTGACAATTGAAAATAAGCTGCTGAAGATGGCCATGATTACATTTCTACAGCCATGGTATGACCCAATCCCTTGGTCATGTATATTAAACTGCTATTCTAGGAGTATCATTGGATATGTAAATCATCGCATGGTATAGTGACAATGGACAACACAATACCGAGTAGAGCCATCAATACATTTCTACAGCCATCGTATAAACTTATTCCGTGATCATCCACATTGAATCTTAATTCAAAGATGTCCAATGGATAGAAAAGTTATCGGTAGTATTATTGAAAGATTGCAATACACAACTGAGCGTTGCCATTTACACTGCACTGTAGTCATTGGATTGATCACTTCGCTAAGCAACCAAGTAATTCAGCAATAGTAGAATGAGCAATGGATAGAGCAATTGAATCGATAGACATAGACCTATGTCAATACACCACTGAGCATATCCATCAATTGGTCAATATATCCGTTTGATTAATCTGGACACTGGTGGACCAAATTATATAGCAACTCTAGAATGACAAAAGAAACGTCCATTACTGCCCGAGATATTAACTAGTGACATAAGAGTGCAGAGCACATCAATCATGGCAGTACTGCAGCAGTTGCATTAATTTGTTCACTGATGGTTTAAGTACTATAGCAATTCCAGACTGAACAACTTATAGATCATGTCTCGGTAGAGATATTGAAAACTAACTATACAGTACTG
>NW_017094435.1:0-1035 GCF_001483705.2 Eufriesea mexicana
ACAAATTATGATTCCAATGAAAGTTTACGTGCAGGTATAGCATAACGAGTTACACGAGGAGTAATTTTTTCGTCGACAGAAAATGACTTTGAGAGAATAAAATCCACGATTAAAGTTTCAACAATTTTTTTGTTTCTTAAACGAGATCTCATAGGGAGAAATTTATAGAAAAGGGTAAAAGAGCACCAAAAATTAAACATTTTTTATTTGAAAAGCTTTGTTCTATCTCGCATCATTATACAGTTACATTAAAAAAAGAACACAGATCGGACTGTAACTTCGAATAATGATATCACCCACGTGAAGTAACATCTGCGAATAAAAAAATTGATCCATGTGTAACTCGTTAGGCTTTGTATACATGCATACTTCTATCAAAGTCAGAACTTCTCACAAGTCACGTCCTTGAAATATGTATAGCGTTCGAATACTTTCGTGAGTAATTATAATTTTACTATTAGTAGCAATGCTAAATTAATCTCATAAGCAGCGCTTAAAAAGTTACAGCAGGTTATAAATAAGGGAGGTCATACTTAGAACCAATACTTAAGTAATACTTAAAGAGCTAATATGCAAACGGGTAGGACATGACCCCGATTACCGCGAACAATTCGCGAAGCATGAAACTTTGTTCCACGTTGGTTGGGTCCTCGTAGATCATTACTGGCACGCTCACAACTCAGCGAAATTGCACATTTCATATCGCGATTCCAACGCTTGTTGACGAGAAGTAATCGGTTAGCTAATAACATGAACGTTGTCAAACGACCAATATAAGGACACGGTCCTTGTAATCCCTGTACAGTTGACCCATTACTCATGTCACGTGATATTATCCCCGAATTCATACCGTGTTACTTGTTCGGATGGAATGATTGCGTATCATCTAACGCATTAACCGTGTAGCTGTAGAACCGTGGCTATTCGCAATCTATTGATTCGAACATTCGCTTGGTACGTGAATTTTGCAAGTATTGTCACATTTATAATTCTTAATTACAGAATATGCATATTATTACCGAAATACACAAGTGG
>NW_017094436.1:0-1036 GCF_001483705.2 Eufriesea mexicana
AATATATTAATTTGTTAATTGTTAAAAAACGTACAAGGAATTGGTTTCCATTTCTATCCACAATATTTAAATAATTAAATAAATTAAATTGGACAGAGACTCGTCGATTATTATCGATCTATATTTCAACAATTTCCACGTCATAAAACGATTTTCTATATACTCGAATAATTCGCAGTGGAAAAACTGGAAATTAGAAAAAATTGTCCTATATTTTCATTTGATAGGAACGCATCGAATTTGAACGATCTGATAGCTGCATTTCTGCGGGAGAAAGTATTCGATCAATGACAGGAAAAATGGCGGTGTACCCTCGCCGATCTTGTTTTTTAATTAAATTTCACCCCTCGGGAATATTTGCAATGATCTAATACCGATATTCCCGATCAGCTTTCATAATTAAAATGCAAAGTTTTTGGCTATTTTATGGTACCTCGAGTATAGTGCAACGCCTTGGATTCCTTTTTTTACTTTTTCTGAGGGGTGGAAGATAAATTACGACGAGTTGAGTTGAAAGGGGTAATATCGTTGCTCGGCCTGCTGCAATCGAGATCGAATTCTGGTTAATTAGACGGAACTAGTTTGGGCGTGCTTTCAGACCACGTGGCCGTTTTAATATTCGTTCTTTGGGTTTTAATATATTCAAACGAGTTTCCCAATTAGCAGCAAAACGGCTCAACTTGGATTGTGTTTCTTCGGATCTCGTTAAAACGAATTTATCTCGATCAGAAATGACAAGAGATGGAAAATCGAATTTTCCTTCGCTCTTAATGATGTGATTTTTATTCTGTTACATTGGTATAGCTCGATCATGAACCGAATAATTTGTTCAGTACCCTTTAAGTAAAATTAAAAATACATAAAATAATTATTTTTGAAATTTGAGCTTATTATGTAGTTCTGAATTCTGCGATACTTTATGAATTAACAATCAAAGTAATGTAGATGATTAGAAAAGCTGATGATTATTATTTGATAGGAAAATTTACTTCTGTTAGAAAATATATCTGACCTAAATATTTCAATAAAAAATAAT
>NW_017094437.1:0-1027 GCF_001483705.2 Eufriesea mexicana
CCCCCCCCCCCAAAGCCAAGCAGAATATACTAGAGCACAGTGGAGTGCAGATATCCACCGAATAGCATGTTATAGCACTAAAGTCGAAGCTATCCCAATCTACCCTTACTTGCCTCACTAGAGCCAAGCAGATTACAGCAGAGTAATGTAGAACGCCGAAATCTCCGGAGAAGCTGTGTATAGCGCAGAAGCCGTAGTCATGCCCACCAAACGTGTCTAAACTTAGCCAAGCCAAGCGTAACATAGCTCAAAAGAACGTGCGGAGAGCACTGTTGCTGGCGTCCACAGAGACAAGCTAAGTACAGTAGAGCAATGTACGACGATGAAATCCACAGAATAGCATTGTGTAGCACAATGGCCAAGGCTACCCCAACCTAACCAAACTTAACATAAATCAACCTAACCTGACGCGACCACAGTTTCTGGCGTCCCGAGACCTAAGTAGATTGTGGTAGCGCGCAGTAGAGCGCAGAAGCCTATAGAAAGCAGCGTGTATAACAAAAGCCGAAGCAACCCTAACCTAACGCAACGTATTCTAACCCAACCTAACGTATCCTATCTCAAGCTAATGTGCCGCGGACGACACTGCTGGCCTCCCGAGAGTAGAGGAGAATGTGGCGGAGCAATGTAGAGCGCAGAAATGAACCGAAGTGCAGTGTATAGCACAAAAGTCTGAGCTACCCTATCGTAAACAAACAAAACGTAAGCTGGCTGAACACAGCCTATCTTAACCTGACGTGCCGATACCACTATTTCTGGCCTCCCCAGCGCCAAGGAGATCATATTAGAGCACAGTAGATCGCAGGAATCCAACGAATACCAGCGTATAGCACAAAAGTCAAAGCTATCCTGTCCTAACCTAACCAAACGTAACATAACTAAACGCAACGTAACTGCGACTAACATCCCGAGACCAGTACTGCTGGCCTCCGCAGGGCCAAGCAGAATATACTGGAGCACAATGGAGCGCAGAAATCCACCGAATAGCAGTGTATATCGCAAAAGTCATTGCTACCCTGTCCTAACC
>NW_017094438.1:0-1037 GCF_001483705.2 Eufriesea mexicana
TTGGAGATGGGAGCGTGAGCCACTGGTGGTACACAGTGCCCGATGAAGGACCCGAGTGTGAGCCACCGGTGGTACACACCGATGTGAACGAAGCGGAAAGCACTGTGTCGTACTTTTGATTTTGTCAGATTTTATTATGCAGGAGGGTGGACTGTGCCGAGAAAATCGTATCGCTCTTGGAAAAATGCTCTGAATTGTACTCAAGTAGCCAACGAACTGCCTGCAATTTTGGGTCCACCCCCCATCAGGGCTCCAGGCCCCCATTGACTCGGGACCCCTAACGTCGCTACGCATGCAAAAATATCTTCCTTCTTTGTCCATAGGCATGCGTCCCTACAACTGCATCGAGTTGAAAATCGATCTAGATTCTTGTAAAGAAGAAGAAGAAATTCCTATGCTTAATTGTCACTCGTGCACAGTTATAATTTATTAATAAATTTCATCACATCACTGTCAATCCCTATAATAGTCATAATAAAACTATTCTTTATCGAGGACATCGAAATTTAGCTTGCATGGATCAGTATAATCTTCTATCTAGGATCATCGGTTTCATTTCATACTTTTGACTATAGTTACACTATTTAACCCATCACTTAGCTTCGTTGAAAATTCTCTTACGTACAATTGAATTTATAAAAGATACCTTACACAATGTCTTTCATTATTTCTTCACCTTTATCTATCGCGAGATATGGACAGAAAGACACGATAACTTTAGCGTTTCCCCTTGATCACGATCAGACTGTGATCGCAAAACGACGCCATTCTATTCGGCTGTGCCAGTGTTCTCGCAGCGGAAGCAAGGAAACAAGCAGACATTTCGTCGTTATTATCGCGGCCGTCGATGCAAGATAATTTAGCCGGCATCGAGAGGAATATTTTAATTAGAAAGTGAACGAGGGCGAATAAATAATGCAACGTGGCGCGACAAACGAGCTTCTGGCACTCGTTGGCGATTGTCACCGGGAATATCGAGCGACGATACCTGTTTACGCGCCCCTTTCACCGGCATGTCATTAGTAATGTCCGAACGA
>NW_017094439.1:0-1037 GCF_001483705.2 Eufriesea mexicana
GTGGTGATGTTCGTATTCAGTACTGCTTTGTCAATTGTTTATACCGAGCGCGATAACCGATCTATGCACTGCATACTCTAGGGCTTCTGCGGAATCCAAATGGTCAGCGAAGGAATTAATGAAATGCATGCGTTACAGTACTGATGGCTGTACTCTGTAATCTTTTGACATTTGCCGGCATTTCCGGCGGCAATTGATCTACGCGTCGATAAACCTAGTACTGCTATACAGTTTAATTCGTGACAGAACAAACAAATCCAATGGCTACAGTGCTCCGTAGCTGGAAGTCCCGAGTAGCACACTACGAATTCTAAATATCTTAATCCGTTACCGTTGCATACATTGTTTATCCTAGAGCGGCTGAGGGGCTTAATTGATTAGTGGAAAAATTAGCACAACTGGAACAGTACTGTTATGATGGCTGCACTTTCGTCAATTACTAATTTCCCGAGTCACAATGGGTCTGCCCTTTGTCATCCTAGAATTGCTGTAAAACTTGCGTGGCTGATCTGATTGAACCAATGGCTACAGCGCTAGGTTCGTGGATATACCAAGTACCGTACTAAAAACTGCAAGTGTCCCTAGACATATCTGGTATACTCATTCGCTTTTCTAGAAATGCTGTGGAATTTAGGTCATGAATGGATAAATTATTCAAATGACTACTGCGCAATGGTAATGGCTGTACTCTGTATTCATTTGACATGCGTAAAATTCTCCAGTGACAATTAGTATATTGGTTGAATGTTCCAGAAATGCTATGCAGCTAAATTCGTGTCTGAACAGATTAATCAAATTGCAACAGTGCGCTGTTGGTGGATGTACTAACCACCGTACTAACAACTGGAAATGTCTCTTATCATAACCGAACTGTACTTTGTATACCCCACAGCGGCTGCGGAAATTAAATCAACCGTGTACAAATTAATGAAGTGGCTAAATTTCTATTATCATTGCAGCACTCCGTTCTGTTCTGACATGTGTTAATACCTCCAGGGAGAATTGCTCCATCCATTGGTAATTTTAAAATTGCTGTA
>NW_017094440.1:0-1037 GCF_001483705.2 Eufriesea mexicana
TCCTCACGAGAGCTAAGCAGAGTACAGCAGAGCAATGTAGAGTGCTGAAATCGTCCGAATAGCTGTGTATAGCTCAAAGGTCGAAGCTATCCTAACCTAGCCTAACAAAACCTTACCTGAAAAAGCGTAACGTAACTCAACCTAACGTGACAAGATCGCTATTTCTGGCGTCCACACAGACAAGCGGAATGCGATAGCGCACAGAACAGTGCAGGCGTTCATAGTATTGCGGTGCTAGCACAAAAGTCGAAGCTACCCTATTCTGACCTAACCAATCGTATCATAAGCAGACGTAACGTAATCAAAACCGACGTGTCACGGAAGCCATTGCTGGTCGCACGAGAGCTAAGTAGAGTATATCAGAGCCATGCAGGATGCTCGAACCGTCCGAATAGCAGTGTACAGCAAAAAGGTAGGGAATGTCCTAACCAATCCTGACCTAACATAGCTTAATCCGACGTAACCAATCCTAACCTAACTATCCCAGCTCACAATTTCTGGCCGCCCCATTGCCAAACTGGGCACACTAGAGATGAGTAGAGAGCAGAGGTCCATAGAAAGGCAGTGTATAGCACGAGAGTCAAAGATATGCTAACCAAACCAAAGCAAACCTAACCTAAGCGAACGTAGCCATCACAACCTAAAGCACCGCGGCCACAATTTGAAGCATTCCCAGATCAAGGCAGGGAATACTAGATTGCAGTAGAGAGCAGTAATCCACCGCATTGCCGCATGTGGCACTACAGTCAAGGATATACTATCCTATCCTGGCCTAACCTAGCCAAGCCAAGCGCTACATAGCTAAACAAAACGTGCCGAGAATAATATTACTGGCGTGCCGAGGGATATGCAGTGCATATTAGAGCACTGCACAGCGCAGAAGTCCACCAAATAGCGGTGTATAACATAAAAGTCAAAGCTACCCTGTTCCAACCTAACCAAACGTAACGTAATCGAAGGCTACCCACCTCAAGTTAACGTGCCGAGATTCACGTTATATTCAACGTGGTTCAAGGTATAGCAGTGTACAGCACAAA
>NW_017094441.1:0-1037 GCF_001483705.2 Eufriesea mexicana
CGCCTCTCGAGTGCAAAGGGTTAAAAGTTTCATGCCAACCTCGCAAGATCCAAGTAAATAACCGAGATTCAATTTTCTCTCGCGAAGAAAGGATCATACGTCGAGAAAAGCTGCGAAGAAGACATCTTTGTTAAGGCGGCAGGAAATTCGTTCTCGCTAATCGGAGGAACAGTTTGCGTCCGAAATCGACCCTAACTAGAGGCAGCGAAGCGACGAGCCCCGGGAGTCGCATTAACACTCTTAACACAGCCTCTCTATCGCGGCTAATGGAGGTCCCCGGTTTCGAGTGCGCTGCTCCATGGGCGTGCTACTTAACCCGTACCTATCTGCGATTACCATGGGAGAAGGTACGAACGAGCTATGGTGGTAGGGATGAACATGTAACCAGCAACAGTCAAACGTTCCCTCTAAGCCCAATCTGCTTCCAATTTTACTAAAACCGTTAGACCAAGGTTTTAGTTAAACCTCATCGATGTGTTGCAATTTTGGTATCTGCATGGTTCGTCACATTCCATTAATGGCCATCTCCTGTGTGCCACACCGCTTGCCATTGCATCGCAAAACAGCATCGTTATTGGAAAATTGCATTTAATTTAGAGGATTCAAAATGAAACTTAAATTCTAAATTTAGTTTTTCTCCCAAGGTTAGCGATGTATGGTAATTACCGACTGGTATATTTCCTTCCCATTCCCTATTTAACTTATATTCTCGTCTTACTCGCAAGGGTGAAAATCAGTATGGCTAGAATAGGTGTGGGCATTGGTGATTGGAAAAATGTTCGATTCCTGGCATTGATAGTAGGGTGAATTTAAAATGGACAAAGTGGAAAGCAGTAGTAGGGGGTGAGTCGCTCGATTGGAAAATTCTACGTGAAAGAAGTGTAGTAATTCAATAGCTAGTAAAATTAGAAAATTAAAAATAATAGATTCAGGCTAAAGTTCGTATTTCCAAATTTTTGGTAGAGGCACTCGTAGCTATTGGGTTGGCAAGAAAGTAATTTCGGTTTGCATCAGTAAATAATGTTATGCTTGTTTAG
>NW_017094442.1:0-1037 GCF_001483705.2 Eufriesea mexicana
TGTTCCTTCCTTTTTAACTCCACTGTCGTACCAAATTCTATCAGAAACGAAGTACGAAAAATTTCCATGCAACGGAATATTCGTTTAATAAGACATTCTTGAAGAACGCAAGCAGCGATTTAATTCCCATAACAGAAATTCTACTCTGCCTCGTTTAAATGCTAGATCCACAGAAAAAGTTCTCAAACGCAGTATTTCTCTCTTATCTCTTCCCATATCATCTTTCATCGACAATTCCTTCGTAAAAAATCGCTGACTGCCCGAGATGGCGATCCGTCGATGTAACACGCTTTATAATACCGTGTAACAGGATTAATACCTACGCCTCGCTTAAGAAACATATGCGTATGCAAAACCTAGTCGTCGACTAACACTGACACAGCGAATTCGAAGAATTCGATGAAATATCACAAGACAACTCTATTTCCAACACTTCCTCTAGCATAACAGTATTTTCTCCCTCTTTGCTGTCTTTGTCTACGTTCGCGAATCGAGGTCTCATGAGATGCATGCGAAATTTGGTAAAGATTTTATTATATTTTATGAAAAATGGAATTTTGAATAGTGTTGGATATAATGATAGGCTTTCGAGTTGAAGATAAAATTTTTAGAGTAACCTAAGTTTAACCCTTTGTACTCGACGATTTTTTGAAATCTAAACAAGAATAGGAGTTCGAAGATTTTCTGTTACAAAGCTGAGGATATTTTTCTGAGCAGTGAATGGGAAATAGTATGATAATTAACGCGTAGAATTATTTAATTTCGATACCTCGCACATTATCGTTACATTAGCCGAAATTTGACTTATTAATGAATATCGAGCTTCGAAATTTTAGTAAATGGCGACTGCAGGGCGCCTCCCGAGCGCAAAGGGTTAACATTACAGCGATCAAATTAATCATTCAATTAATCTATTGTTGCGTAGATTCGACTTATCACACTGTCATCTAACAGGAGCAAACATTATCTCCGATGTGTAATATTTATAATCGATATGTCGAAATATCTCCTTCAGAAATCAGAAATATTTTATTTTT
>NW_017094443.1:0-1034 GCF_001483705.2 Eufriesea mexicana
TGCTCTAATATCTTCAACCTGGCGCTTGGAATTCCAGCAATAGTGTTCTCGCCACGTAATGTTGAGACACGTTCAGTCCGGTTAGGCTGGGTTATGCTAAGTTTCGCTAGGGTAGCTTTGCCTTTTGTGCTGTGCACTGCTATACGGTGAAATTCTGCGCTCTGCTGTGCTCTAATATGCATTGCTTGGAGCTGGGTATGCCAGCAATGGTGGCCTCGGCACGTTTTGCAGAGTTAGGCCACGTTTAGTTATGCTACGTTTGGTTTGGTAAGGATAGGATAACTTTGTCTTTTGCGCTATAAACTGCTATTCGGTGGACATCAGCGCTCTTCATTGCTCTACTATACTTTGCTCGATTCTGGGGAGTCCAGCCACAGTGGTCTCGGTACGTTAGGTTAAGTTAGGCTACGTTTGTTTGCATTACGTTTGGATACGTTATTATAGGATAGAATATGCTTTTGTGCTATAGACTGCTACTCGGTGTATTTCTACGTACTACATTGCTCTACTGTACCCTGCTCGACCCTGGGGAGGCCAGTAATAGTGGTCTCGGCGCATAAAGTCGTGTTAGGCCACGTCTGGTTAGGTTAGGTTAGTTTGGGTTTTGTTTCGATAGCTTTGACTCTCGTGGTATACACTGTTCTTCGACGCATTTCTGCGCTGTGCTGTGCTCTAGCACACTCTGCTTGGTCTTGGGGAGTCCAGCAATAGTGACCGCGACACGTTATGTTGAGTTGCGCTACGTATGGCTAGGTTATGTTAGAAAGGGTTAGGCTCGTGTAGCTATGACTCTTCCGCTTTACACTGCAATCTTATGGATTTCTGAGTATTACTCTCCTCTACTATGTTCTGCTCAGCACTGGGTAGGCCAGCAACAGTGTTCGCGCAGCGTTAGATACGGATATGTTACGTTTGGCTATGTTACGTTTGGATAGGTTAGGTTAGGGTAGCTTTTACTATTTGCTGTGCACTGCTATTCGGTGGATTTCTGCGCTCTACTGTGCTTTAGTATGATCTGATTTTCTCCTGGGTGT
>NW_017094444.1:0-1039 GCF_001483705.2 Eufriesea mexicana
GTGGTCATCAGCATGCACTTCAGATGACACCCTAAACGTCTAAGCCGGACCCGATACCGCTCTTAACCCTTTCGCGACGGTACACCTGTACCATACTTCGCCACTTTTCATGACGTCGCGATTGACCATACTTTGTCGCCTAGTCACCCATCGTCCTAAACGCCTAAGTGGAAACCGATGCCGCTGTTTATTATTCCTTTGCTAGAGTCCCTCGCTGCTCGCAATCCCACAACATCGATCATTTAAAAGTGTAAAATTAGCTCGGAGGAATTTATTCGTTCATTTGTAATTAATTAATTCGTATATCTGAGAGATTAAGCTAATAAAATGAAAAGACCGGAAGCCTATTTCCGCGGGATGTGTTCGGTTGGCAGGAAGTTGAGGGCTGGGAAAGGATCACGATAAAACGCTCGATTCGCCGATCCATCGATCCGATTGAGCGGGAAGCGGCCTGGCCGTACGTCTATCTCCTCTCGCGAGCGTGATCGCGTTCGCGCGTTCATCGAACTCGGAGGATAACGCAGGGTCGCCACTGAAATACTCGACAGCAAGGTTCACGAATGACGAGCTGGTCGGTCCCAAGACCTCACTACGAGTTGCTGTGCTGCGCGGGGGATTACGGGAGCGCAGCCAGCAACATCGAGGACATCGGCTCGCCGGGGGTGTCGCCGCTTCCGGCTTATTACAGCGCCGCGGAGCAGAGCCCGATCACCTCATCCGGTACCGTGCAGAAGGGCCGGCCCAGGAAGAGGAAGCTGTCCGAAGTCACCGGCTCCGAGCTACCCGTCACCATGAGGCTGGCCGCTGGAGCCCTCGGTGAGTCACTGTTTATTCCTTTATTTCTCTATTCGACTAGTCCAGCATGGAAATATTCAAAATGCACGATAAAAATAAAAATAAAGATAAAAATAAAAATAAATGTAAATTGATATAACGTATGTGATATATATAATAATTAACCCTTTGCACTCGAGTGGCGCCTACCAGTCGCCATTTCATGAAATTTCGAAGCTCGATATTAACACTAGGTTTACGGACG
>NW_017094445.1:0-1039 GCF_001483705.2 Eufriesea mexicana
ACCTGTTTTTATAAAATCACGTTGATTATTATTATTATATATTGATATATAATTAATATAAAACATTTATTATTTCCTAATTTATTTATTAACGTAAACATTAATATCGTATTAATTTTGCATTTATTTTAATAACTTATAGTAACATGATTTTAATAACTGATATAATAACTTAGTAACTAGTGCGCAGATGTATATGATATTATTATATTATCACATCTGTCTTCACATACTAATTATCACAAAGCATTGAAGTGTCTTATGATTTCGTCTTTTAATTTATACGATTACACGAACTTCGCGACACGATTTGCATATAGACACAAAAGAGAAAATTTTCATAATAAAGATACAGCACATCGATTTTTGAAACCATAATTATATTACAGAATTATTAAAAATTTTTCTCTGCAACTTGAAAATTGTTTAAAATACCTAGAAATGAGTATATAAGTACGTAAAAAGAAATAGTAATATTAATATTATCAAAGCTTAATAGTAATATTAATAAAAGCTCAAACGTGGGCAGGATTGATCAAATTAATTTGACAAATCGCACCTTAACACGCGCAACTTAAGCCATGTATAGGTGCACCTATTATTTTCTTAAGTAATAAATTATAACTGTCGCTGAAAGCCACGTTTCGTATCGTTTATTTAGACTTTCTATCTTCACGAAGTCAGCGGTCATGATACGTCGCCGCGAGCGGCTGTAATTGGAATTAACGATGCCGCGAAATTTAAAAGTGACGAACTGCAGTGTACCAGATGTAACAACATACTGGACTGTTTTAAGATCGAAATTGATAGTTTAGTGTACACACATCGACTCGAAAATTTGTCGTTTTCTTTAACAAAACGAGTAAAAAACGAATACGAAAAGTAGCGAGAAACAATCAAATAATATAAAGCTTTACACTTATAATAATAATAATATTACTTATAATATTATAATATATAACTTATAATAATATATAACTATATAATAAAATACATAATAATATACAACTTATAATAATATTATTTATACTTTTTACTA
>NW_017094446.1:0-1040 GCF_001483705.2 Eufriesea mexicana
AATTCTCAGAGACTAAATTCTTCGTGGAAACCAACCCTCGTGATAATCAAAGATCGCGAACCCCCTGTACCTGACCCCCAAAAAATCTCAAAAATCAGAAATAAAAACGAAATAAGGAGAAAAGTGGAAGCTTCTTCGTTCCTCAAGGAGAAGGTTCTCCAGGGGAAAGATTATTTGATCGGAAGGAAGATAGGATTCCATGGGAGGACGAGGGAAGTGGAAGCAGTTGGAGCCTAAATGGCGCACAGGGGTGCAGAGGGCCGTAGGCAGCGGTGCTGCGTGGTCGATGTGGGAAGGAGACATTGACTTGTAGACAGAAAGCGTGACTGGCGGCGGCAGGGGTTGCGAGGGGTTTGGCTAGGGGTTGGCGAGGGGTGGCTCGAGGGCCGGTCGATACAGCCGAAAGTCCAGAACACGGGGGCCGAGTGGCGCGAAAATTCGTGCAGATGGAAACATAAGTCGGCCGTGTTGGCCTGGCGGTGGTGGTTGCTCGGCACGCGTGGAACGGGAACGCAGCCGAGGGTGCTTTCTTCGCCCCCTTTCTCGCCGACCACCCTCTCGCTCCTTCCCGTTTATTCCACGCCGCAACTTCCGCCGCGATTTTTCCCCGTCGTGTCGCCTCTACCACTCGCCATCCTTTATTCCGCGTTTCCTTCTTTCTTTCCTTTCTGCTTTTCTCGACTTTCTCGCTTCCCCTTTCTTCCGTTTCCTTTTCTTTCTCTTCTAGCTTACGTTTTCTTCTCTTTTTTTTCTTCGTCTGGGTTCCGTTTTCTTCTTTCTTCTCTTTTCTGTATTTTGTCTTTTGTCTTCTGTCTCCTGTCTCTTTTTCTTCGAAATTTCGTTTTCTTCTTTCTTCTTCCCTGTCAATTCCGTTTTCTTCCGTTTTCTTCTGTTCTTTTTCTTTCTTTCTTCGTCTGGGCTCCGTTTTCTTCTTTCTTCTGTCTATTGTCTTTTGTCTTCTGTCTCTTCTTTCTTCTGTCTATTGTCTTTTGTCTTCTGTCTCTTCTTTCTTCTAGATTTCGTTTTCTTCTTTCTTCCTC
>NW_017094447.1:0-1040 GCF_001483705.2 Eufriesea mexicana
GTTATTCAATCTAGCTTCGAGGAACCATTTGGCTTATCAATTTTCTTTCAAGTGAAAACAGATTCTGATGCAGGGTGAGGCCATCAAAAATAAAGATTCCTCTCATAAAATGATCAAAAAGAAAAAATATATCCGATGTTTCTGGGAAATCAGGAGATGAATCATAATTTATATAATTTTTCATTTTTATAGACGTTAACATATATATAAGTATTTCAAGTATTAAATTTTTAAATTTAAATAAGCAATAACTCGTGTATGTCTTACTTATCGTTGACCTGTACTACTAGATTCTTTCACTTCTCACGTTGATATCCACTACTGAGAAATATGTATACAGTATATTTGTTTTAAATATCTATACACGATTATTTCTGCAAGTATCAGAAATGCAAAAAAATATTTCACACAAAAGTTTGGAGATTTAACAACGTGTCATGATGACAATTGTTTTACTTGAGATGACTTTGAAGCGTCCTATGAAGGTCACATTCAGTTCTTTAAATGGAACTCTATATTTTTTATTACACATTTTCGCAAATAGTATTGAGATGTTTTCGAAGCCCTCGCTATATATGTATTTTACATAAATAATGAAATAATGAAATATATAATATACTATATACATGATTCTTTGTACAGGCATTTTCAAAATCATTTTTGTCAAAGGTTAAATTTCCTTGAGAGTTTCATTCATATGTATAATCTTTATTTTGATATTTTCGACTTGTTTTTACACGAGAAACCAGGACCGTATTAATTAATGAGTACCATACCTGGGGGGCTCCACAACTAGAAATCTGAAAATCAACTATAAACAAATACAGCATTGTTTATAATTTTCGAAACTCATATTACATCGTGCAAATGTTCCTTTTAATTACGTTTCTCTGACTAACATATCTTTTTAATGTTTAAATACTGATTTTATTAAAAGTACCAATAAATACATCTTCAACTTTATGAATTCATTTTTCAATGAATGATTTATTTATTCGAATGATTGTGCAGATAAGGATCTCAGTGTATTATTTTACCTA
>NW_017094448.1:0-1042 GCF_001483705.2 Eufriesea mexicana
TTTTGTCAATTGCTAATATCTCCAACGAAAATTACTCCGCGCATTGGTGATTCTATAATTGGTGAAGAAGTAAGATGGTCTGCGAAAATACGAACGCGACAGTTATGGTACCGTGTTGAATACCGGACGTTGTGCTGTATCTTCAAATGCGAATATCTCCTGCAATAATTAGCCTATCCATTGACAATTCTAGAATTGGCGTAGATCTGCGTGGATCTGCGAATGGAATGACCCAATGGATTTAGCACTGTTATATTGTCATTATCAGCTCAGTATTTTCAATTGTCAATGTCCTTTGCGAAAATTTATCAGTTCAGTGATAACGCTAGAATGTCAATGAAACATTGATCATTTCATGATAGGCTAGTAAAAGGGCAGCAGTGTTGCGTTGATGGCAATACTCAGTACTGTACTGTAAATTGTTAACACCTCAAGCTACAACAGACTACACTTTGACCATTCAAGGATTGCTATAGAAATTAAATCTTTAGCGACCAGAATAATATAACGGCTACAATACTCAGTTGGTGGCTGTATTAAGTACCGTGTAGTCAGCTGTTGGTATCTCTGGCCGTAACTTTACTATGCGTTGATTACTCTAGAGTTACTGTGGAATTAAGTCATCAGTGAAGAAATTAATCCAACGGTAACGAACTGTGATGTTGGCTGTACTCAGTACTCTTTTTTCCATTACAATATATCAAGCGATAGTAGATCGGTCTTTTCACACTCTAGATATGCTGTGGAATTTGTTTCATCACTGAACAGATTAATCCAACGGCTATAGTGCTCTGTTGGTAGACGAACACAGTACCGTACTGTCAATTGTAAATATCTCTCGTCGCAACTGTAGCATTCGCTGATTGTTCTAGATTTCCTGTGGAATTTAACTCATCAGTGATTGTCCAACTGCTACAGTACTGTCGTGATGGCTGTATTCAGTGCCGTTTTGTCACTTGTTAATATGTCGAGCGATAATCGATCTGGCTTTTGACATTCTAGAATTGCTGTTGGATTTAAATCGTCATTGAACAGATTAATC
>NW_017094449.1:0-1043 GCF_001483705.2 Eufriesea mexicana
GGAGTTTTAAATAAAAATTTTGAAAAAAAAATCGCGAAAATAGGTAATCAAAGCGATAATGTCGAATACGGAATTTTAAATAAAAATTTTGAAAAAAGAATCGCAGAAATAGGAATCAAAGCGATAACGTTGAATTTTAAATACGAATTTTGGAAAAAAATATCGCGAAAATAAATAATCAATGTGATAAAGTTGAATTTTCAATAAAAATGTTGAAAACGCTCGTTTAACTCACGACGGGTATAATATTAAGAAACAAAGTAACGATTTTTTCATCTTCTGATATACACGACAGGAGAACCTCAAGGATTAATACATACGAAAGGCATGTGCAATGTAGCGCATAAAATCAACAATTTCTTTGAAAACTGTCTTACCCTCCCTCTCGCTTCTGTCACACAAACAATGTCCATATATACCCCCCGAACCTTTCGCAGTCGTACATACAGATCGGTAGTGTTCCTTAGGATCTCGAGGTCGAGACGATTTGCCCTCAGCTATGAACACGTAAGTCGAAGAAAGAGAAAGAGAAACGAGGAGGAAAAGGGAGAGCAAGGGAAGAGAGAGAACAAGAGAATAAGTTTGGCGAAGTGGCTCCAGGTCCTGTTGTGTAAATGAGGGATCGTAAAGAAAGCTACACCGTATCAGCTACACCTCGGACACCTACTGAAACGTGGCCGGTGCTTGGACCCCCTGCCGCACGGCATCCCTTAAATCACGGCTGTTTGTAATTAAGTGAATGAATGGCCTGTATCAGAGTTAATATTTGCGACATGACGTATGACGCTGCCACGGAGACAAATCCCTTATATATCATCGCTACGCTTTATATAAGTGGCCCTCTTCGTGGTTTAACGGCTCTTGCTCCTCCACTCGTCCAGCAGATGTCGATCGCTCGCTAATTTACTTTTCCCGATCATCCGGATGGTAACATGGAGCACAGTTAACATGGCTTCGATTTTTCTTTCCTTTTTCCTTTTAATTTCCCTGCCGGACAAGATACTTAATTTCTATCGGTAAATATGTCAATAATGCGAATGCAA
>NW_017094450.1:0-1043 GCF_001483705.2 Eufriesea mexicana
CGGTGTCTGTACTAGACCCATCCAAATCATCAGTCCGATAACGTTCTAGCGCTCAGACAGTAGCATTTGGGCCCCGTGAGAAACTCAACCGAATCGCGTTGGGCAACGAACGTGTTAAGTTACCCTAGCAGGCTCTATCTTAGACCGGGATACTACTGGAAGGTTGGGAAGTTATATATATATATATATTGGAGGATTTAGTGGCGAATCTAGTGGCCATCTAGTGGCGAAAATGAGAATGATATAGTCGCTACAATAATAAGCAGACTAAACTCAACCAACGACTTCACTTCGCTTCGTCATATTTCGTTAAAATCGGCAAATAACGTTTCAATCGATCATTTTAAAACCCTAACCAGGTCTAGATCACTCGAGTTTGATTAGACCGCATCTTCAAGTCTGTCGCGTCAGCGTAGCAGGCCTTACAACCTCGCGAAACTCCTCGAATCGAGAGTGCTGCAGTGTTCGGAACGCAACACTTTTCATTTTCCAATTTCTCCACAAAAGACACGATTCATCCCCACCGCGTGATTCCGTCAGCATGTTTCATTACAATGCATAAACAAACATTGTCCGTGCGCGTAACTATAGCGGGCCAGGCCACGCGCTCACCCATCGACCACGAGACACATTCTGTTTCGCTTATTATTCACTAGGTCTGATGCATTCGCAAACACGACTGGCCACAACCTGGACCTGTCCTGCTTATCAACGACACGCGCGCGATAATTTGATTATTATTATACGACGATAAAAGTACGCCGATCGGTATCGTTTTCATTAACGCGTGCACCGCTGACCGGCCTCGTCGAAAATTGATGGCGCCACGTCCACCGCACTCGGAAGATTAATTACGCCACCGGCCTTTTCGTATCGACCGACTCATCGATAAGTCATTCCCTCTGTTCGCGACCCGCTGTTTTTCGTTAATCGAATTAGTAATCGTGCAAACGTCACTTTCTTGCTTGGCCTATCGTCGAGAAACGAGGGATTGAAGCGTTTCCCAAACGAGTGCTGCGTCTTGGCTGGCATTAGAGTCATTA
>NW_017094451.1:0-1044 GCF_001483705.2 Eufriesea mexicana
CTTTTGCTGAAATTATAATTGGAAATACAGTCGGTCTTTTGTCCCATTTTCTTCATAACCTTTTACACCACGCGACAGAGGGTACTAACATTAAAGAGCACTTAAACGAACAATGAAAAATCGGAATATAACAATTTGCCTGGGACCAAACATTCTCGAACCCTTTCCCAGTTCACCGCCAGTTGCAGCTTCAAAGAGCGGACCAAGGAACCGGTGCACCTCGCGAATCCGCGCGAACCGGACAGCCAATTCTTGCTAATCCCTCCGGCGGGCGGAAAAACAAAATGCCGGGGGCACAAAAGCGGGGGAAACTCGGCGCTATCGCTCGGCGACAGTAGCCATTGAATGTCCCGCATCGCGACGCCCCGCGTCGTGTTGCCGCGTATGCGTGACGCGAGCGGAAGCGGCGCGAAATCCGGCTCGTGGCGAAAGGGCCCGGGCCGGTGATCAATCACCCGGTGGAGCGTTCAAGCTCGGCCGCGTGAAAGCTCGTGACGAAAAATGACGCGGCGGGTTCGCTTGCAGGGCTTATTCACGCGGCCCGTCCACTCCTCCGATTACAATGTCCACGGGACAGGGGGCTCCTGTTTCCCGCGGACGGATTTACGGCAACAACGACAACGGCAACGACAGCGTAGAGAAACCGGCGCGATCGCGGTGGCTGCATATTTCTGCCGGCGCGGATCAACGCCGGGCATCGGTCACGGTGGCCAGACGTCACCGCAGGCGATAACATCGGCCATTATCTCGCGTCTCGTTCATTACCGCCGGAATATCGTTAGGCTTCTTTCCCGTCAACGGGCTAGAGGCTTTACGCGGACGATCGCTCGTAAAACCCGCGATACGTATTTACCTATCGGGGATGAGGGAAGAGGGACGAAGGGAGAGAGAGAGATATGAAAGATGCGCGAGGGAGAAGAGGGAGGTACGAGGAGCGAGAAAGATGAACGAAATATGAGAAATATCGAAGATGATAAAGAGAAACTCGGAGAGATAGCTGGGATAGAAGAAACAGAAGGAAGAAACCAAAGAGACGAAAGAAAC
>NW_017094452.1:0-1044 GCF_001483705.2 Eufriesea mexicana
GGAAGTCTCTGCTATTCAAAAATCTGCTTCCATCGAGAAGCCATTGGTACTGCTGGGGCACCTTTTTAGATTCTCTCAGACCCCTGCCATCGATAGACTCGTGAAGTAGCCACCTCTCGTCTACCGTCGCAATCGAGTTATGCGTGATTTGCTGTTCAGTCAGCCTTCGGGTGACTTTTTGGATTTCTTGTTGGAGGAAGGGATCGGTAGCTTGGTCGCTCTTTCCCAGCCTCTCCAGTCTTTTTTTCCTTTGCAGTGGCATTTGCCATCTGGCAGGTGGTATGGATAAGCCGCCATCTTTGGCCTTTGCATGAAAATAGGCGTTGACCGTGTCGTGCGGGTGGCAGAGCCACTTTCTCACCGCTTTCCTCGCCAATTTATCAATCTCCTTAAGACGCCCCAAAGTCGTTAGACCTTGAGACCACTCGGAGAGCGAACATCCTCTGTTGCGCTTAAGTGGCGCTTTTGTCAGTTTCTCAATTGCTTCCGACAGCCGCGTGCACGGATCTGTGGTGGTTCTTCCCTCAGGTGTGATTGGGATTTCCAAGTATCTCCGTTCATCATCCCGCTTAAGTGCAGGCAATTTTTGGCCAGCACTTGTGAATTGTGCTCGACTGTTCACCACCGACTTCTTCATGTGTGGGATATTCGTCAGGGCTACTGTGAACGACTTATTGGCATTAATCCTAAGTCCACGCTTATCGAGAAAGCAAGTCGCTGAGTCAGTCACGAGTTGAAGGCCTTCGGGTGTAGTGACCATAAAGATGAGGTCGTCGGCAAACGCCAGTGCATTAAAGTGACGGTCTCCTATATCAACTTCTATCTTAGTTGGAACGAGACATAGGAGATTGTCCATTATCATATTAAAGATAAATGGAGACAGGGGGTCTCCCTGTTTAACCCCACAGGTGGGATTGATCTCATCCGACTCCCAATTGCCCCATGATAATCGGGTTGTACTCCTCCGATGCACGTCCATGATGTAGTCGACCATGGGTCGAGGTAGCCTCATGGTTTCGATCACATTCTCAATTGCCTCATGCG
>NW_017094453.1:0-1045 GCF_001483705.2 Eufriesea mexicana
TACTTATGTCCGAAGAAATGTACCTCCCATATTTTTATTTTTACATATTTTAGATTCCATTGCTTTCGTCCTCTCTTTCAATAGATTTTTAACCTGCATTATTTCTCTTCAGTTATGCTTTCGTTATGCATTATATTCTCCTTTAATCTTGATATTTTTGGAATAAAAATTTCTCTAGCATTATTGTTTATTACTCTGATATTCTCCATCGATATTCTCAATTTTTTTAATTCTTTTACACTTTCCTCCATTTTTGTTATTTTAATAATTGTAAAATATGAAAGACGTTCTAAAATGGGGTTTTAAAATTTTTGCCAGTGATCCTTCTTTCTTTCCACGAATTGTCCTTCCTTGCTCTCCGCTCTTTTACTTTTCCCAAGCCTCTCTATCTTCCGTACCCTCGTCATTTTTCTACATACTCGAAGTATGTCTGGCGTATTCCCTAATTTTTTCCTCTTTAGAATAATTACAATATATTATTAATTCATATATTTGTCAAACTATTTTTTGTAATAGTTTCATTAATCAATAGTGTCAATAATTTTTTTAAATATATTTCGATAGATTTTGTAATTACTAAATTAATACTCTACTGTTACAGCACGATGTCGTATTAGTAAATTGAAACCTTTCCTAGGACTAAAATAAATATTTGACTTTATTTCTTCGAATTTTGCAGGCGTTAACAAATGTTAAATATTTTTATAACAAAATTATTACTTTTCTGTTATTGGAACAGTATTTCATGTTTTTGTTTTTTTATTCGATATCGGAAGAAATAAGTTCGTACTTGCAAGTGCGTTTAAAATAAATTTCAAGAAAAAATGTTTCAACGAATGCGGATGTCATTAGAGAAAAACATTAAGGAGAAGTACATTAAGAAGTAAGAAGAGAAGATTGGATCGCAGATACCAAGATAAGTCCGATTGTCAATTTTAAGCTGCTCTGGCGCACTGAAATGATGTACGGTCGATGAGTCGCGTATTTAATCATTTCTCTGGTGGTCACCCATCATGAGGTAAGACGAATGGTCCGAAACGGCACG
>NW_017094454.1:0-1045 GCF_001483705.2 Eufriesea mexicana
TTGTGACAGACTGAAGGAGTCTCAACGAAGCCGACAATAGTAAAATGAACTATTATGATACCTAGGAAGCCAGAAAAGCCATCCGAGATAAATACGGGTTTGGGGACATAGTATTCACCACGGCCACCCTGAATTGGAGGGGCATTTGGTCCGGCTCGTTGATAAACCGTCTTATATCCCTTAACATTTTAAAGAAATCGGACACCGCTTTCATCAGCACTAGGGTGGCAATTGGATCGATACCTGCATTTAGAATATTTAATTCAGTCACCTCTTTAACGTACAGGCGTGGCGTGGGGTAATCCTTTTCCTTGCCACTTTCCCCTCCTACATGTGCTACCTGCATTACGGGTACAATAGTGCCTGTGCCCCCTCTTGGCTAGGGGAGCTCATGGCATTACAAAAAAAAAAAAAATTGTTTGAGGTGTCGGGCCGGCTTGCCGGTACTAGTATTCGAGACCAGTTCTTTTGTTGGGCATAGTTACGAGGGATGGATGCGTCTCTTAAAGCCTCCAAATAGGTTCCCGCTGGTAACGGGGTGAGTAGGCGGCTTTGCCTGTCCTCGGCTAAATGGAGAGCGACCCCTATCCTGTCATGGAGGCTGCTAACCCCCTTGACTTGTATTCAGACCGGCACGAAATACAAAAACAAGTCTCGGATATCGATGGATCTAAACGGGGAGCCCTCTGGCTGAACTGAACCGGCTAAAGTAACTGGAAGTTGCGAATCCTCCGAACCTCTACGTGTTAAATGTGAGGTTCCTGGCTGCATAAGACCTCTGCAACTAAGAGAGGACGTGGAGTGCGTTACAGCAAGGCCCACAAAGATTGGCACGACGATCAGGCCAAGACTGAATTCCAAAAGGCTCCTTGGACTATGGAGGAAGTGAAACTAATGGCTAAGTTCGAGGCGAAGCTCGTTAAAGGTGGTATGCGGTTTGTTAACCAAGCCTTGCTTGATTCCTTTACCAATCGAACATTAGAGGCGATTAAAGGAAAAAGACGAGACCCAAAATACAAAGACCTGGTGACTGGATACCTTGGGG
>NW_017094455.1:0-1045 GCF_001483705.2 Eufriesea mexicana
TAATTTACATTATATTTTTGTATTTGTCTTTCTTTTTCTTCCAATTTTTGAGCAGTTTTTATTTATTTTGTAATTTTTTTATCTAGGAACCACCCGTTAAATCATACTACGCTCATTGTTAATTGATATATAATTTAATAATTTTTAGAAATAACGCGAAACTTTATTATTTTTATTTAAATTAATTTGCATTACATTTTTGTATTTGTCTTCCTTTTTCTTCTAATTTTTGAGCATTTCAATTTCTCTAAATTTTGTAATTCTTTTATCTGGGAACCACCCGTTAAATCATACTAAGCTCATTGTTAATTGATAGATGATTTAATAATTTTTCTAAATAACGCGAAATTTTGTTATTCCCATTTAAATTTATGTACACTATATTTTTATATTTAACTTCCGTTCCTTTTTTCAATTTTAAGTAGTTTCTTTCGGTTTTACAATTTTTAATGCCCGTTATTGACATGCGGAGTAATAAAATTACGGGAAAGTTAGTGAAATCTGTTCGCGAAAAAGAATCAGAATTTCCATATAGAGAATATCTATAACGGTTGTCCATTGGAATATGGAGCAGCGTGCTATCGAATTTTCTTTCATAAGAAAATAGTAGATAGTTTAATCTGGATGACTGAAATTACTATAATTTTTGTCCTACTCGATCAGGTATCTGTGTAGATTTCTAGCTGATTAAAAATTTCCCGAACATCCAGCAGCTGCCAGCCGGACAGAGGAGGCTCGATCTACGAACAATTTCCTTATCCCACTCTCTAGCTCACAATCCCAAATACATTACAATCTACCAACCGCTTAATGACCGGAAACACCACCGTAATAAAATTGAATTACGACCGAGTAGAATTGAATTTCCTCCTAACAAGACCTCCTCTCCCGGCAAATGCTAAAAACTCTCTACAATACTACAAACTCTCTTTGAAACCGAATAACCAGCTGCATTCGATTCGCTAATTTTAAATGGCATACGTGCATACCGGGTGAATGAAAAGTCAAGCCTCGAAAAAAAAGAGAAGAAAATTCTAGCATAACA
>NW_017094456.1:0-1045 GCF_001483705.2 Eufriesea mexicana
ACTTTAGGTAGAGTTAGGCCACGTTTGGTTAGGATATGTTAGTCTGGGTTATGTTGGCATAGCTTTGGCATACGTGGTGTACACTGTTGTTTGGTGAATTCATGCGTTCCACTGTCGTGTAGCATATTCCGCTTGGCGCTGTGGAGGCAGGCAAAAATTGTATCGGCCCGTTCGGTTGTGTTAATCAACGATCGCTTGTGTTACGTTTGGCTACGATATGATGGGGTAACTCCGACCATTGTGCTATGCACAGCGATTCTATGGATTTCTGCACTCAACTTTCCTCTCATATGTACAGCTTGGCTCAAGGGAGGACAGTCAT
This sequence comes from Eufriesea mexicana, assembly GCF_001483705.2. Taxonomy (NCBI): domain Eukaryota; kingdom Metazoa; phylum Arthropoda; class Insecta; order Hymenoptera; family Apidae; genus Eufriesea; species Eufriesea mexicana. The sequence continues at coordinate 323 of NW_017094456.1, forward strand.
TGCGGTCGCGGCGCGTTAGGTTGTGTTGTGTTGCGTTTGGTTAGGTTATGTTTACCTCGGTCCGGCGTGCATAGCTTCGCCTTTCGTGGTATAATCTGTAGTTCGATGGATTTCTGCGCTCCTTTGTGCTGTAGTTTGTTCTGCTTGGCTTTGGGGAGGCCACGCGTAGTGGCCTCGGCGCGATATGTTGAGTTAATCTACGTGCGGTTCTGTTAAGTATGGTCATGCTAGGATATGGTAGCCTCGACTGTTGTGCTATTCACTGCGACTCTATGCATGTCTGCGCTCTGCCTTCCTCTCTAATGTTCTGCTTTGCTGTGGGGAGGGCAGGAATGGTGGTCTGGGCACGTTAGGATGAGTTAGGTCACGTTCGGTTACGTTATGTTTGGTGAGTTTGAGAAGGATGGCATTCACTTTTATGCTATACAATGCTATTCAGTGGGTTTCAGCGCTCTACTGAGATCTAATGTTCTCTGCTATGATCTGGAGAGGCTAGGAATGGTGGACACGGCGCGTTAGATTGTGTTATTCGAAGATTGGTTATCCCGCGCTTGGTTACTTTTGTATAGGATAACTTTGGTCGCTGAAATTCAACGAACAGCAATGATCAGCATAAAAGTCAATGATCTCCTATCCTAACCTTACCAAACGAGACATATGCAAACGTAGTATAACTCAACCTTACGTGACGAGACCAATATTGCTGCCACCCCAGAGGCAAGC
>NW_017094457.1:0-1046 GCF_001483705.2 Eufriesea mexicana
AGTGATATAAAAATGAAAATAAATAATACAAAAATAATAAAAAGATAACAATGATAAAACAAAATACAAAATAAGATAACAGAATAAAATGAAATAAAATAAAGCAACACGTGAATAATAATAAAATAAAATAAAATAAAATAAAAAGAACGTATGAATAATAATAGAATAAAATACAGAATAATAAGATAAAGGAATAAAATAAATGGTTTGGAATAAAACTTAAGCACATTGCCACAGTAGTTAAGATAACACGCGAGAAGAAAATCACGCACCATTCGAAGTTAAACCCGCGGAAAAGATGGAACGGTATCCCCGTGGAAAATTTCATTATTCTCCGCTTGATGGAAAAAGTTTCCCGTCTCTTAGCGACTCCTCTCGATCGATACACAGATGGAACGCCGATAAACGCGCGGATGAACCGGTGCGTGCATTAATCGTCGAGAGCGGAAACTCGTCGAGGAGGAAGGACTTTCCCAGACGTATTCGTAAAAACAAACGAGGACTTGTTCGTGAATACCTACTCCACCAAATTTTATCCGACATCCCTTACATTCCCAACTACAATGCTCTCCCCAGCCTTCGCGAATATTTGAAAATTAAACCACGAATGTTACCCCCAAAACGAATATCCGGAATTCGCCTATTTATCATCAGGAGAATTTAACATTAAAACTACCGATCTCTAATGGCTACCTAGACATCTCTTTTAGAAGGCTTAGAGGTTAGGTTTCCACGTAGACATTTTATTTTTCTGCACATTACGCTTACAGCACACGCCATGCTCGCTCTTACAAACAATTGACACTCATCCATAGTTGCCCGTTCACATTCATAGCAATCGAGACACTGCTACCAATAAGAAGCAAATATATATTTCTCGTAACCCCAAAAAGGAGAATTCCGGGACCAGCTATGCTCACTAGATTGGCAGTTCTAGTGTTAAACATCGTGAAACATGAATTTCGTTTGGGTCGGTATGACAGTGTATAGAGAGGATGTTTAGGCTAGACTATCAGCAGTGCGAGAAGAATGAATAAGTTCCT
>NW_017094458.1:0-1047 GCF_001483705.2 Eufriesea mexicana
CTCAAAGGAAATTGAAGCGAGCGCCAGCTAGCCAACGGCTGCAATAGGGCCGTGTATGCTGCACGCGATGCGGCTGGTTATTTTATGTTTACAGATGACTCGACGGTCCGTAATAAATATCGTTGTCCGGCCCACAAATCTCCAGAGCATCGCATTCGTCCTCGTTTCTTTTTTCTTATTCATGAAACCGCGCCGGACGTCCTCTCCTTTTACGTATCGTTCCAGGCGTTGTCGCTCGCCATCGAGCCTTGACATTATGAAAATCACCATAACGCGAGATTACGTTGTACCAGTTGTCTAGCCTCCAACTTGACGATGTGTGACGTCCTCCGGAAACGTAAGATTCACCATACCAAACGAGCACGCGAAACAGTAGGTTCTTGATCAAGCGAGTAATCATCCCCCGAGTGAGTACTATACGCGTGAGTCAATGGTGCGCGGGATATTTCCATGGGTTAACTTCTTCCATAGAAAATTGAATTAAACTACTCACAAACGATACCCACCGATACATTATGTCTTCACGGACATAGTATATACCTGAATACATAGCTTGTCGTCGTAAATAACGAGAACGTAGGAAAATCGGAAAGGGTAGACGCTGACATTTCGATAATATGCATAATGGAAATTCGACGTGGGCGTTTCGTCGGAACCGATAAAACTTTCTTCCGACCAGCAGTCGGAAATATCGCGGCCACGATGGGGAAGCCGCACTGAAACGGGGAATTTAATTAATATAATGCAGGCGGATCCGGATACGCGAGCGTAGTTCCTTCAACCTCGATCGGCCGAACGAGATGAATGCTGCACCGTTCAGCCCTTGTAAGTCTATAAATCCGGGGATACGCGGATTCGTGCATCGGATGCATCTTCGACGAGCGCGTATCGTGCTCGTGCACCTATGTACCACCTTCATCCCGGATTAACGACGTGCCTGAGGGGCGACCGGAGGTGCAGGCGGGGTTGCTTTCGATCCAGCCGGCTCTCTGTGCGTTTATCGACGACCACGAAGGAAGGAGGGAAAAAAAGAGGCCGGTTCCAGAC
>NW_017094459.1:0-1047 GCF_001483705.2 Eufriesea mexicana
AGTCTGGAGATATGAACAATTGACTACAACGTACTGAGTGCAGCAACCATCACAGTAATGCAGCCGTTGGACTACTCCGTTGTCAGATAAAGTGAATTCGAAGGTGATTCTAGAATAACCTATGTATAATACCGTTATGGCTAGCGACATCTACAGTAGACAATAGGAAGGTCAGTAGATCTAACAGCAGCGCACTATTGCAGCTGTATTAATCCGTTAAGTGATGATGTACATTCTACAGCAAATCAAGAATGAAAAATGAAGTTCCATTATCCCTCGAGAAATTAAGAATTGACAACACAGCACTGATTACAGCCATCACCGCAGTAATATAGACGCTGGACTGCTTTGTCCACTGATGATGCAAATTGCAATGCTATTCTGAAATTATCAATGTATAGCACGGCTCTGTCTAGAGATATTTGCAACAAACAGTACGGTACATACTACATCCACAAATATTGCACTGTAGCTGTTAGACTAACCTACTCAATGATAATTTAAATTCTATAACAGTACCAGAATGACAGAACACAGTACCCCGGGCACTCGAGACATTAACATTTGGCATCACATTACTGAGTACAGCTATCATCACGTTACTGTTGCCGTTGGAATACTTTGTCCACTGATGGCGTAAATTCCAAAGCAATTGAATGATGAACAGTGTATAGTACAGTTACAGATAGGGATGTTTACAATTTACAGTACGGTGCTAAGAACATCCACCAATGTAGCTCTATAACCGTAGGATTATGCTAATGAATGATGATATAAATTCTATAACATGTTTAGAATGACGAAACGAAGGTCCATTGTCCATCGAGGTATTAACAATTCTCAACAAAGTTCTGAGTGCAGCCAACATCACAATAATGTTGACGTCCGACTCCTTTGGACACCGATGACGTAAAACCTAAAGTAGTTCTTGAATAAACTATGTATTGTGCTATTATGCCTGGTGATATTTAAAATTCGCTGTACGGTAGCTAGTACATCTACCAACACAGCACTTTCGCCGTTGGATTAAATTTGTCACTCTACTTA
>NW_017094460.1:0-1048 GCF_001483705.2 Eufriesea mexicana
ATGTTTTAAAGTTGTATATAAAATAAAAATGAATAAATAGAGAAGAAAGTAAATGGAAATATTTTATATACTTTAAAAAAATAGCGTATTTCTTTGAATAGATAAATATTTGCAGAAGAAAAATTTATTATACAATATTATATAGGAAAGATTAAATAAGTAATTAATATAATGCGTAGTAATAATTAGTATAGTAATATAATAGTAATTAATATAGTGCAACCGCTTAGGAATTTCGTTAGAATTTTCTTTAAAATATCAATATGTTTGATCGAGGCAAATGCTGGTTTCATTTCAGCCAATCAGATGCAGCAATTAAAGAGGACCGTCTGAAATTTGTCAACAATGAAAGCTTCTTTTATTAATAAGAGAAAGTTAAATTTCTTAAGATGAAGTATCAAGGAAGATTGTTGATCTCTAACTAGATATATCTCACGTTGAAACCACTTTGCAAATATCTTGAAATTTAGAGGGTACTATGAGACTACTTAGCATCATCTTATCACCATCCTGTCAGAAGCTTACTCCATTGCTGCTGGAAGTGCATCGCATAAATTCATGCATTTTGTTGTATGTACAGTAAGATGTCATGCTAATGGATTCGAGACAGCCCAATTCGACGGAAATTAATGTCTCGATGCTAATATTAAAGAACTTTTGTTTTACGCGTCTCAAATTTCACAGGGCAAAATTATTTACACCACTCTATCAATTGTAAAAAATTTTAGAGCCAAGACACTCTTCGATATTTAACTTCTTATATCCATTTCAATTTTAATTCTCCCTTATATCCTGCTCAAACGTGAGCACTCGTGTGCTCGTAGATTTCTATATTTTGGCTGCAGAAAATTCTAAAAATTTCGAAAATATTTTAGGAAAAGTTTTATTGTAATTCATCGAAATTCAAAAAATAAGATATGGACTATAGTTCGAGTTTCCTCGTAGAGTTAGATTACAAGGCATTAATTCATGAATTAAATTAGTATCCCAAAGTCTCTGTTTGTTATTTATCTTCGAGTTACTAAATTATCGAAAAATTAGCAGTGAC
>NW_017094461.1:0-1048 GCF_001483705.2 Eufriesea mexicana
AACGAACAGGGTTTCTTGTCGCCTCCGCGAGAATTCCGGGGGTTGCGTTTTGTCCCTGGCTTCCGTGCACGGGGTTCTCTTCCCATTTCGGTGCAAACGTATGAGAGATGCTTTAACGTTTCAGTTGTAATCTGCGGCACGCTCGCTAGCGTTTTTCCGAATCGCAGAGGGTGGTTTAGGGTTAGAGATAGGTTGTACTGTAAGGGGAGGAGATGGATGGTAAAATGATTGTAAGACTCGGTGTCTTGGATTCGAAATTCTGCTTTACTTTCCTTCGTGCGATAGAACAGGCTCTTGCTTCTGATATAATATTGCTTCATCGTCCGCCCCTGGATCTATATTTTATCGGTGGTCGCTGTTTGTTAATATGGCCGCGAAAATCAAATGGATCGCCGATTTGTTTAGGATTCGAATTATCTGCCGCTATGTGACCGTCATAACGTCTAACAACGATTTATTGATCATGGAAGATCGCTACCCTTATAGTAATGTCAAATTTCCGCGATACTAGGTGTTTCTGTGATTCTTTAGGGGTGTTTGAAGCAAACTGTGTTCAGAAATCACTGTGTTTGGGTTAGGTAACAACGTCGGATTTTTGCAATAGGTATACTAATAATAATAACATATACTATAATATACTAATTTTAGATAGACGAAAGATCTACAATTTTCTTACTGTAACGCTTTCATTGTTTTATTTTTATTTTTGATATTTTATATTTTGATTCAACGTGGCATTTATCGTCGTATGTAACATAGTAATCGAATATCGACAATTGCTTCAATATTGCTCAGTCAGTTGTCAAACATTGCACTGTCTGTATTTACGATCTCAATTTAACTCCTGACTATATAAAACTTTTTAATTACAACCCTTCGATCAACTCTTACTGTAAAAGGAAACCAGAAGCATCAATTGTAAATCGGTGATATCCCACTGAACGCGATCCAAATTTCATGTATATGTGTGAATATGAACGATGCATGAACTGATGTATGAATCATCGTATTTAGTATGTAAGAAGTTCAGATCATTAAAACCAAAGAT
>NW_017094462.1:0-1049 GCF_001483705.2 Eufriesea mexicana
CTTCCACATCTCTGTCCAAGTCCTATTGATCTTTTACATCTCTGTCTAGGTCCCATTGATCTTCCTCATCCCTATGTAGGTCGCACTGATCTTCCACATCTCCGTCCAAGTCCTACCGATCTTCCCCATTTCTATCCAGGTTCCTCTGATCATCCCGTTCTCCATAAGAATATGCCTTCGCTGTCACAAAACAAATGCAATTTAAAAAGAAAATTCCTCGACGTCATATTTCCGAGGAGAACGCATTCGATCATTCATCTACCCAACAAGCAAACTGGATTTACAATTCTACGACGAGGTGAAACCGGGAGCAAAGCAATTGCGACGATTAAATTGCAAGACAAGAAAAGAGAACGAAAACAGGTGAAAAATTGATCGATAATGTAAGACGTTGGATGAAAGAGGACGCCGTTTAATAACACCGTTCTTTGCCATCTCGCGTTCCGCTGCAAAACATCGCGTTAATACGGTCTCCTCTTTTTCCAGGCCTCCATCTTGCGCCCTCGTCTCGTTTTCTTCCTACCACGTCACGGGGAAAAGACGCCAGCGTATTTCTCATATTTTATTCCTACGAACTCGCTGCTTTTTATTGCGGGTTCGACTGAACCGCGCGGTTCATGTCAGACTGCGCGCCCCACAGTTTCAGCCTTGCCAGCTAGCCTTTGAGGGGCCTCGAAAAAAGGTTCCAAAGATTACCAGAACGGAAAGAAACGCAAGGAAATTCGCGCATCACGGCTTGAAATAATGACGAACAAGCCGTTCCGTTTGTCCTACATTCTCCTCTGCTTTTTCTCCCGGGAGCCAAAGGAAAAAGAGAAGAGAGGAAGACGTTGAACGATGGATGATATTCGCGGGATGCCGCCAGAGATTACCAGTTTCGCTCTCGTTACTCCACGCAAAGCGTGCATCTCGAATTTTCCGGCATCCCTAAATGTAAATCTACGTTTTCCTTACAGCGATATTTCTTTTCAACTCCCTGCAAACTTTTTTCCAACACGCGATACGAGAATCTTCGCGCTCGTGCTCCTTCGGAATTCTCTAGGGAGAAC
>NW_017094463.1:0-1050 GCF_001483705.2 Eufriesea mexicana
TCAGAAATAGCAGAGATGTTAGGTATGCTGTAGATGAAAGCACTTCATTCAAAAATCGATGAAATACATTATTATCCAATTCGAATTAAGCATTTTCACCGTAATCGTTATTAAATCTCAAGTGGAGTTAATCTAGTCAGAAAATATCAGAACGTCGTGTCTGTTTCGGTTTTGATAATATTCAAACTGTTTGTGGCCGCGTTCATGCTTCGATTATCGATATCTTCGCCAGTGTATCTCCCCGGAAGCGCATAATCGAAGCTTTATGCGACAATGTCGGGCCAGAATCCACTCTCAAAGGCTATGAACGCGTTTTCGAGATTCTGATTGCCCTTCATCTTCTCTCTCTCCCTTACCCCCTTTCTCTCTCTCTCTCTCTGTTGCACCTTCGTCCAACGATATTATTCGATGAACGTGATTAATTAATCTGTTCTATTCGTACGATGTGTGCATACACGTTGTTAAAAAGATTGAGAATTTTACGTGGTCGCGAGATTTACAGTGGTAGTAAAAAGGAATTTATGGTGGTTGGGAAATTGGTTGGTTTTCGCGATAAATTTTGATCTCAGTCTATTCCGATATCTCGCTCTGCTTTTTCTTTTCTTTACGACGGATAATTATTGGGAGGTTCTTATAAATCTTGATCTAGCTCCTAGGGTGACTGTGATCTTTTTGGTGTCTTTGGTTTGTTGTTTGAAGAGTGAAAGGGATTTTTTATTGCAATTGTGAAATTTAGAATTTTGTAGAATTTTCTATGAAATTTGGAGGATTTTTGCAGTCTTTCTTATATTATTAGAGTTGTATATGACATCTAGTTATCATACTAAATAATAGAATTTTGTTATTTTGAGAACTTTATTAGTAATAGTATTATTATTAGTAGAATTTTATTTGTAACAGTAATTCAAATATTTTTCGAGGGATATTATGTTAGAATAATTTAGTTAATTTTACGAGATTTATTTCTTTTCTTGTTTTTGGGGGAAGAATGTAAAATATCCTTAATAATTGGCAAGGACAGGAAATACTTGTTATTATTTTATTTTAAAT
>NW_017094464.1:0-1047 GCF_001483705.2 Eufriesea mexicana
GAGACCACACTTGCTTCTTTGCCAGAGCCAAACGGATCACATCAGACCACAGTGGAGCGCAGAAACCCACCGAATAACAGTGCATGCCACAAAAGTCTATGCTAACCTCTCCTACCCTAACCAATCGCATCATAACCAAACGTAACCTAACTCAACCTAACGTGCAGCGACTGCTATTGCTGGCCTACCCAGAGTCGTGCAGATTATAGTAAACCACGGTAGAGCGGAGAATTCCACCGGATAGCAGTCTATGCCAAGAAAGCCAAAGAAACCCGAAGCAAACCCAAATGAACGTAACATAACCAAACGTAACCTAACACTGTCGGACGTGCAGAGAACACAATTACCGGCCTCGCTAGAGTAGAGCAGGGTATAGTAGAGCAATGTAGAGCGTAGGAATCTAACGAATGGCAGTGAACAGCGCAAAAGTCGAAGCCAGCCTATCCTAAGCTATCCGCACGTAATGAAAGCAAACGTAGCATAACTTAACCTAACATACCGAGATGACTATTACTGGAATACCCAGAGCAAAGCAGAATACACTAGGGCACAGTGCAGCGCAGAAGGCCACCAAATAGCGGCGAAAGCACAAATGTCAGAGGTACCCTGACCCTATATAACCTATCTTGGCTTAACCATCCGTAGACTAAATAAACCTAACTAGCCGAGACTAGAATTTCCGGCATCCCTAGAGCCAGGGAGAGCGTACTAGAACTCAGTAGAGGGCAGGAATCCACCGAATAGCTGTTCACAGCACAAAAGTCAAAGCTATCCACTCCTAACAGTACCAATCGTAATATAAACAAACGTAACCTAACTCAACCTACCGTGTCACTGCCACTATTGCTGGCCTCCCCAGGGTCGAGTGGAGTATAGTAGAGCACAGTAGAGCGCATAGATGCAACGAATAGCAGTGTATCGCAGAAAGTTCAAGGCTACCCCATCCTAATCCAACCAAACGCAACATAGCCAAACGCAACATAATCCAACCTAGCGTGCCTAGATCGCTACTGCTAGCCACCACAGTACCAAGCGGAATGTGCCGGA
>NW_017094465.1:0-1049 GCF_001483705.2 Eufriesea mexicana
GCGTTCTCTCAGACCCATGCATGCCTATTTCATCCCCACAGTAGTTTCCCGCGAAGGGTTTAGGATTTAGGGTTTCAGAATATCGCTATTGCGATGTTTCGATAAAATGGATATTTATTTTCCCATTTTTTGGAAGTATATTTCATAATAAATTTTCGGAATACTTTGAAGATGGAAACTCGTCTTTTTATTTATTCAAGATGATGTAGTATCGAATAAATATACGAATTTTTAAAGTTTTCTTCGTTATGATACAAATTACAGTTGTATCGTTCCCATTGATGTTACAAATTCGATTGCGCGATTAAATTTTTCAAAGTGATCGAACGATAATGAAATATTTCGATGCTTTTCACTTCTCTACTCCGTTGAAATTATTCTGCAGATATTCCAGCAATTGTTGCATGGAATATTGTATTACTTCTCCGTAAACATATTACCAACGTCATTTGATAAACGCAGGTAAAATTGAACTCTCTATAGTACTCGCTTACTTTAACCGCGTATCGTGTGAGCCACGCATTACGAACTGCCATTTGCCATTACTATAAAAAATACTTAGCAAGCCGCCCTTTCACCTTTTCACCCCTGAGTTACGAAGAGTGCAGCAAACGCTTTGTCCTGAATAATTTAACGAATTTCATTTTTGTTTAAAAATAATAAAAATTAATCAAAATTATAATATCACGCATTGTAAGCGTTCAGAAAGAATTTTTTAAGCTCTAACAGCTTTGAAATCCATGGACATCGTATCACGTCGGCAGTCATGTTGTAGCATGAGTTCGTACAACGTTTGCAAGGGTGAAAGGGTTAAAAATTATATCGCTTTCAAATCGTACGATCACACGCGTCTCGTTTTCCAGATTAACCCCTTGCACTCGACGATTTTTTGACTAAAGAAGAGTAGGAGTTCAAAAATTTTCTGCGTCGAAGCTGAGGATATTTTTTTGAACAGTAATTAAGGAATCGTAAAATAATTAACACGTAGAATTATTTGATTTCGATACCTCGCACACTGTTACATTATTTTAAATTTGATATATTAATTA
>NW_017094466.1:0-1051 GCF_001483705.2 Eufriesea mexicana
CTCGCGGAATATTCCGCGCTCGGTGATAGACGGCAGTCGTGTCTCGCGGAATATTCCGCGCTTGGATGCAGTGAATGGCTCGTATAATTCTCCAAATGATTTTATTCCAAGTGATGGAAAAATGAATTCAGCAAAATTAGTATCATTCAGTACCCTCACTTTCTGTTTCCAAAGGCACCACAAGCAGCAGCGCCCCCGACGCGGAGGACGCCGGCCCAGATGGCGCTGGCGGTTCGAGGAGCCCCAGCACGACTTCCGCGTCGGTCAGTCCGCGGCCCCAGCAGAGTCAGCCGTCCCTGGGTGGCGTCTCGACGCCACCGCCAACCCCCATAAGGGCGCCACCGCCACCACCTAGCACCGTGGGTGGTCTCGGCCCACCCGGCGAGAGGTGAGCTTTTAGCTTCGTTTGTATTTACGTCTTTAGGAAATATCTTCCTTCTTCCCCTCCCTTCGCGCGCCAACCCCCGTCGTCTTCCAGGTCTAAAAGTCAGTCGTGATTCCACGCTGCAAGCACCGCTGAACACGTCGGCCGGATGCTTGATACGCGCCATTAAACCACTCCTCGTCGCTTCCTCCTGCCCCCCTCTCTCTCTCTCACCCCCGTCCAACCCTCGTGCTGCGCCACTTTCGTCCCGGTATGCTCGCTGCCACTCGTATAATCGCGATAATTGTCGCCTCGTTAAATCGCTCCGGGACCCCTCTTGCGCGCGAGCGAGCTGGCTCCAAGCGATTCGAGAACTGACCATAGTCTCTCGCCTTTATGGCTCGGAGTAGGGGGTAGCTCGGGTGAGTTTGCAAGATACTAGGTGGGGTGATACGGGGTTGGTGAGCGGGAATTAGGTTGCACCGTTTTTTGGAGACAGATGACAGTTGGATGAGAAGGGTTTGTCTCGAGGAATTGGATTTGAGCTTGAGTAGGTGGTTTTTGGGGGGTTGGAGAGGATAATGGATACAGTTGACGTGTTTAATAGACGTTATATTTGTGTGCACATAATTCCAGATAGAATTGTGATTAAATGGAAGTAGAGCTGGAAGATTGTAGCTGTGATTA
>NW_017094467.1:0-1051 GCF_001483705.2 Eufriesea mexicana
TCCTAATAGTCCGAAGATCCCGCCGCGATGCGACGGTGTCGGTAGTGGTAGGGAAGATGACGAGGTTCGGACTAATTCACGAGAATGGGCCACTGTGTGTGCCCACCGGAACCTCCGACCAGCGAGGATAGACCATCAAACCGATTGTAATCAGACCACCCTCCGTTTCCAACGCCCCCGACGCCTACCTTGGCTCTCTATACTTTCCCCTGGCGGAATACTAGGTTCGTGGTAACCCAGGCCGGGAACCTGCTCTATAGCTCTAACTCGATTTTCGACTACTCATCTTGACCTGCCTGTTCCCGAATAACCCGCGGGTGCTGATGAAACTGGCAAAAGGTAGTACATAACAGAAGGAACATTGGAACAGAGGCATAGACGAGGAACGAAATGTTTATAGCGGCAAGTTGCCATCCTGTCTGACGGGGGAACGCAAAGATGGTCTCTAGCCCAGATCCTAGCCACAGGTCAGCTGGTCCTGTCACGCATGCAGATCGATAGCCAATTTGGTAGTAAAGGACCCGCCATGGATCTCTAGCCGCGAGACGGAATGGATTCTGAGCTAACCAACCGGATGATCGAGTTGCCTTTTGATCCGATTGAAATTCGTAAGTCGAAGTTGCAGGGCCTGGCGGAACAGCAGGTCTACCGGCCGGGTAGCCGTGGCGGGAAAAAATGCAAATGGGGTCAACAAACCGGCACGTCAATAGTAGAAACGGGGAATGTACCTTAAAACTGTGGAGCAAAGTGGAGCAATTAGGGATAGAGTAAACGAACCAGATTTCGCGGCGGCAAAATGCATATTCAGCGAACCCGGAACAACCGGGCCGCCTGTACTAAATCGACGGTTTTACCGCGTCTTTCCTGCTTGGCGGCGCAAATATTATTTATTGCCTTACAAAATTTCCATAACTTCGCATTAAAGATTCCCATAACTCGTCGAACGATGCAGTTTTCAATCTCGTCTGAGTCAGCGCTCAGCTTCGCCTACTCTGATACGCGTGTACGCCTAAGCCCATCAGCTGCGCACACACGTGTTACGTGGATACAG
>NW_017094468.1:0-1051 GCF_001483705.2 Eufriesea mexicana
GCAAGTTCGATGAATTCATCATTGACGAGCAATAAATAAATATCTTCTGGTCTTCCATAACTTCGACTAAATATTTTGAAACCCGGTTTACCAACGAAAGGCGTAAGGTGTGGTTGGTTTTCGATGGGATGAGATCAGTCTATATGCCAAGTAGTTACAATGACTCGCGGAAATATTCGGAGACTAATGTATGCCTGAATTAATTACTTAGTATCGCAGATACTTGTACACGGATCGTGTTCGTTATTTATTCTGGGGATCCATAAATTTATATGGATTTACTATGACAAATTATAAATGAAGTAACACCCTATTTTCACGTCACAAAAATATTCGGACACTTGGCATAAATAATATTATATAATCCTAATTTATTTATATAAACACATTTTTTAATATTTTGTAGCAATGTCTCTTTGTTTCAATACGTGCCTCAGTCTCTTGGGCATATTATAAATGATTTTTTTCCAAATAATGAGTACTGATAGCGGTCCACTCTCCCTGCAACCTTTGTTTAGTTCCTCTTTTGAGTTAATTGCCGTCTTGCGTATACTGCGATCTAACTTGTTAGATTCGCAGTCGATCGGCGAACTCGTCCATAGTCCGAACAGAATATTCGTGGTGCCCCTTGAAGCTGGGCTTTATATAGGGCCAGGCCCCGCTACTGGAAAGTTCGGGAAACGATCAAAAGCGTGCCGCCAACATCGACATGTAAATCTTCACGAACCTTCCAGAGCCAACATAACTTATTCCTAAATTTTCAATGGGATTGAGATCCGGCGATTGTGGTTTAGGATAAAGAACTTTCGGGCAACGATAAAGCAAGGATTCTTGAACAACGCGTACTTTTATCTTTGGGGTCGTTATCCTAGTGAAAGTTAAAATTGTTGCGAATTCCCATTTTTTCTACACCATTTAATAAATTATTTTTCAATAGGTGTATGTGACAAGTATTGTGCGCGTTACTGGGGCCCGCCAACTGGCGACTGCGCCGTACCTCGAGCTAATGCTTTATAACGGCTTCGCGAAAAAGATGTTATTGTACTTTCTA
>NW_017094469.1:0-1053 GCF_001483705.2 Eufriesea mexicana
TTTTTCATGTAGAATCACCCTCTCCTCGGTTGCACCATCGATGCTTATGTATTGATGGTCTATACATCTAAGTCCTAGCTAAGTGCACCTGTACTCGGTGAATATTCAAAGTCGACTTTTTCGAAAACGAAGCTTCGAATCAAAAAATTTTCTTTTTCTTTTTCGATTCGTTTCTGTATGTAGAACCACCCTCTTTCCGGTTGTACTACTGTTACTGGAACACCCTGTATAATACAAAGATTCGTAAACCATTACTTTCTTTTTTAATTTTTAATTAAAAAATTAAAGTATTTTGTTCCAAATTTTTGTAATATTAGTAAGAAGAGCAGAGCAGTATTGTTTATTTCGTCCTAGTAGTGATTTATTTCAATGATGATATCGCGGTTTGTTAAATAGTTACATGTTTGTTTCTGAATCCAGATTGATGTTCAGGTATTAGTTGTTTTATCTTCTATAGGAAGTTTTAAATGGTTGTAGATTATTCCTATGATAATTCTTGCAAGTTGTAAATCGGTATATAAGGCGCAGTATGTTGGAGATTCATGGCTGGTTTAAGTACCATTATTCAGACACTTGAGAAATGTATTCTTAAATACAACGTTGAATAGCACCATAACCATTGTTATTAATCCCAATGATAATCTTTTCACGACTTCCTTGATGACGGAAACGATATCTATTGTTTCGTTAGTTTACATATTCTTAAGAATTTCCCAAACTTTTCTTATGGTTATATGTGTAGAGACGGATTGGTGGTGGTGCATATATTTATTTAATAATAAATTAACAGTGTGTGAATGATAATTAAACATACGAATTATCTCTGCACATGAATCTATATCGATTCTTAACTTCAGACAGCGCTCAACCTCACAACTCAATAACAAATCAGTTTGCAACAACTAACTGCTTACAACTAAAACTGTCTACACCGAACTGTCTACCAAGAACTGACACCGATCTCTCTTAACCTTCTTTTATATATCTTTCCCAACATACTCACGTTTTCTAATGCCTCCCCTGTTCCGTCGCTGAACAAGGAAGACACAGTTA
>NW_017094470.1:0-1053 GCF_001483705.2 Eufriesea mexicana
TATCTTCATCATCCTTCGCCATTTTCATCTCCAGTCAAAAATGCACCACCACCCAACGGATTCCACGGAGATTTACATTTCCTGACAGATCTCAGACAGAAAAGGGATCAACATTTGCACGAAACAGTCGTAGGAACATCGTAATTCCTTAATACCAGCTGTAAGATTTGCTCCGGCCGTTCTTTTCAATCGTATCCCGGCAATTTTTCTCGCCGCCTTACCCATAATCCTCCGCTATCAACACATAGCATCGAGCAAAAGCAATTGGACCAGTTCGATATTCCGCACAAGTTTGGCAAACCTTGCCCTGGATTCGAGCGAAAGCTCATTCGCCCTTTATTTCCCTCGCAGTGGCGTAGTCACTTGGTTCCCAACCCCTGTTTCCACTTTATCCACACGCTCGACAACAGCTGTTATTATTGTGCGCTTTACTTTATTGCCAGCATCCGTCTTCGTGGCAATAATCGGAAGTTCCACTTTCCTTTCTTCCTGCTCGGCCCGGATTCCCTTTTCCACCTTCGCCGACCTGCAAGACCTCGTCCAATCCCTTCACTTTCACCCGGAGGACTTAGGCCGCCGGCACGGTAATGCTGACCGATAAAATGGCGGACAGTTGGCCCGGCAGAGTGATTGAAAGCGAAGCGGAGGGTTAATCTTGCGGTCCGGCTACTTCGTTATGTGTCAACCGCAGTCGTTATCCCTTGCCACGGCACGTGACTTTCTCCTAACGGCCTAAACGCCAATTTATGTCCTTTTTTGCGACCACCAGGAATGTCTGCCACGGTATTTTCACGTGTTTACTCCAATTTTTGCTCGTTCCATGATCGTCCTTTGTAGATTTTTATGTGTAATTTTGGAATTATTTATTTGGTAATTTCGTCGTGGAATTATTTACTTCACTTTGCATAAAATTGTGAAATTTCTATACAATTCTTTGTATAAGTATTATGCAAATATTTGTATTTGTATAATCCACAATTATTGTATATTATACAATAATAATATACAAAATAATATAATACATAATAATATAAAATTAGTATATTATAAAAT
>NW_017094471.1:0-1053 GCF_001483705.2 Eufriesea mexicana
GACCAGTACGACAGCCATGTCTAAATTTAATAATACGATCGCAAAGGGTTAAAACTCGCGTGCTAGAAACGTGAACCTAGCTAAAGATGAACAAACAATTGGAAACATCCCTTGAAGCGACGCTGGAAATCCGCGAGCAAGAGTATGATCCATAGGAAAAAGAGCGAGGCCTTGGAGGCGAATGCGGAGGACCGAGGCGAAGAGAAGGGTGTCCCGGGTTGCATGTCGAGCGCGAAGCAAGGATACGCGCATTCATCGGAAAGCAACGCGGGAAGGGCACGAGAATGACGTCTGACACGGGGTACGTCGGACCCCACCTAGTCGGATTTCACCGTCAAAAATGCCGACGGCGTATTTGCTCGTTCCGCCACGGCGCGGCCTCCGGAGACCACCCGTGCTGGCCGCTATCAAGGCGGTTCTCAACCATCCGCGATGGCGCGACGCGTTACAGGCGCGTCCACGCGCGACGCGACGACTGCGGGCCGGGCCGAGGAGGTGGCCGGAGAACCAGCTGCGAGGAGACGACGGGCGGTCTTTCGAGTCGATATTCAGGGATGTACGAGTGGAAACGAACGTACCGGGCCTCATCGTGACCAATCTGAGGGACGGGGACGAATACCCCGTGATCGTAAAGCTCGAAGGACGAACAATAATGAGGGCGGCGTGAAGAAACGACGGCGACCTGGGTTACTGTGCGCACCCGTCACGGCTTTCCTTGCCACGGAATTTCGAACGTCTCGAATTTACGGCCTGGATAGAGATCTGCTGCTCCCTTCTCTCTCCTTCTATTTTCCGCCGCGTCGTTGGTGTTCGTGCGGTCGAGTGTTTTGTCAGGGGTATTGAAAATGCCGGGGGAGGAGGCCGAGGGTCGTATCGGGGCTGCCGCTGTCGTCATAGGTGTGCGCCATGATCCTGGGAGTTACTTTTATCCATTTATTTCCTTTTCTCTCGTTCTGGTTGGATGATAATTCGATGATAATTTTGTATTTCTGTAATGTATTTTTAAATTAAGGTATTGGCGAAATTAAAAATTTGGGGAATATCGTGGTGTTA
>NW_017094472.1:0-1054 GCF_001483705.2 Eufriesea mexicana
TGACGATATCCACATCTATATATATATATATATATATATGGTTTATTATAAAATTTGTTGCTACTGCAAATCAATTAAAATGTCCGAATACATATGAACAATGTATATATGTATAGGGTGTCTCAAAATTCATGCAATATTTGAATTTCGCGCCATTGGTGCGGTAAAGTGTTGCCAACGAAAAAAAAGATACTAAAGTACTAAGATACTAAGATGCTAAGATATTAAGATATTATGATACTAAGATACAAAGATACTAAGACATTAAGATACTAAGATATTAAGGTATTAAGTATATTGACATATACTTTTCAATAAAAAATTTTCAATTTTTAAGTAAAAACCTGTTTTCTATCAAAATTACTTCTAGCATAAATTTTGGGACACTCGTTAAATATAGTATAATAAATTCAAATAATTGTATTATAGATGAGTAAAACCTATTACTGTTACACTATGATATGAAGTCATTATTGGCACAGTGATGCTTTTATAACTCTGTCTAAAAGTGTCGCAATCGAAAAATGCGCATAGGGTTCTTGACCCCACTATCGTCGTTCGTTATGAGCCTACTGTCTTCTATTACATACGGTTAGAATCGATTCAATTCTCATCTTAATCGCACAAAACACATCAATTAAAAATTAAACCTGCGATATTCAAAAAATTCTCACAATTTACGCAGACAAAAAGTAAACGTACAATTCAATACTTACTCTACGTTGCTCAAAAGACTCGCAAGATGGCGCTGTTTAACTCCTGCCAAACTTCTCAAAGACCTCAGACACACTAATCTCAACACGTACTGATACTTTCATCGGCAAGAAAAATATGTGCCCTGTGTCCTATAATTATATTAATAAAGGTTAGGGTACTAAAATATACCCAATCCAAGCTGCATTTCTTTCACGTGTCATACCTCAATACTTATCGATGTAACCACTATACAACCAATGACCCTTATATCTCTAAAATCGTCTACGTTGGTACAATCATAGCAAACAGGGCACATATTTTCCTTATTGGCAGATATGTCAACGGATGTTAAGGTCAG
>NW_017094473.1:0-1054 GCF_001483705.2 Eufriesea mexicana
GAAAGGACAGATCCACTATCGCTCGAGATATTAGCAATTGTTAACAAATTACTGAGTATAGCCACCATTGCAGAACAGTTAAGGTTGGATTAGTTTATTCACGGATGACTTCAATTCCACAGATATTCAAGGATGATGAACATATAGATCAGTTACTGCTCGAGATATTTGCTACGTCAGGATGGTTTTCAGTACACGCACCAGCAGAGAAATGTATCCGTTGGATTAATCTATTCGCTGACGATTGGCGTTCAACAGCATTCCTGTTGTAATCAATGAGTAATTCAGATATATGTGGTTACGTTAACAACTGGCAGAGAAATATCTAGTGAAGCCACCAACAGGGTATTGAAGTCGCTGGATAAATCCGCACACTGAAGGATAGAACAGCATAGCATTTGTAAGATGACCAACCTTTAGATCAAACATCGATATAGACATTGAAAGGGTCAATATATTACTGAGTCCACTCACCAACACTAAACCCTATCCGTTCAATTAATCTGTCCGCTGACTATCTAGTTTCTCTCGCAGTTGTGGAATGGTCAATGGATAAAGCAATTGTCGCGTGAGACATTGATAAAAGCTAATATAGTACTGAGTGTAGCAATCAAACGGGCGCGGAAGGTGACTTATTACTCTGTTCACTGATGATTAAATTTATATAGCCATCCAATTTTGCCAAAAGGCAAATCCAATATCGCTCGAGAAATTTACAACTGTCATCACAGTAGTGGGTACAGCGACCATAACCCTTCTGTAGCCGTTGGAATGATTTGCTCACTGATGACTTAACTTCCACAGTATTTGTGTAATTATCAATGTATTTATAAGTTACGGCTAGAAATAATTACAATTGCCTGTACAGAGCATATTACATCCAGGCACAAATCACTGTAGCCGTTGAATTAATCTGATCATTAATGACATACATTCTATAACAATTTTAGCATGACAAAATACATGACCATAATCAATGGAGAAGTTGGCAATTGACAACGCGGTACTGTGTACAGCCATTATCACAGTACTATAGCCGTCGGATTGGTTTGTT
>NW_017094474.1:0-1056 GCF_001483705.2 Eufriesea mexicana
TCGATTTTCGCGACACATATAGGTGCGCGCTCTCAAAAGGGGGCGCCACAGCTAACTGGTTAATTGATCTCGTTGCAAAGAAGCAGCTTTTCAACTGTAAAGTAGATGTTTTTAGAGTAATATAAAAGAAGATCGGGTATGAACCGTGCAATGCAACCATTTTATTTCGATATTATACGTGTTGTTACACAGCAGCAGTTATTGTCGTGCCTCACTCGACATTCGAGTTGCGACATTGGATGGAGTAGCGGCTGAGAGTCGTCGCTGGAGTATAAAGAATTCAAAATGGCGCGTAATGGTTCATACAGTTGAGAAGTCAGACAGAAAGAAGCTCTAGAATTTTGTCAATAGTTGCATGAATTTTCGTGTAGGTATTCTCCATTTTCTAACCGAGCATTGTCCAATTGTAATACATTTCTTCTCTTCCAACTTTCTGCTATATAGGGCAAGGTAAATTTGATTTAAACGCTTTCCAGTCGTCCATTAACAAAATAAAGCGATGTAACTATGTTAATGTAAATAAATGTTAAAACTCGGCAGTTGAGAAATAAACGCCACGCGTGGAAAGCACTTTGCCATCCCCATGAGAACTAGTGGCTAAGTAAAGGCATGCATGTATAGGTGTTCCCAATAACCTTCAAACTAAAATTATCGGATTTAATGCAATGCTTTTTTTCCACTTTCTCTTTTAGAGGTGTCACTGTTCGTTAGGATCCAAGGAGAGAATATGATTTATTTCACGTATTATTTCGACTACTTGAGAGTCCAAGGTCAGTTTTTACAACATTTTGAGAATAAATTTGTAGTTGCTGGTCCTTGGTTCTGAAAAAAACTGGTACTAAGAACATTTCAGTTTGATTTATGAGGTTTCTGTTGAAAGTCGGAAGTCTTGTCATGGCGGTTGTCAGTAGTGAAAGGATGGGGCTACTTTGACGCGTATGGCGATTTTTCTTTAGGCTATTTATGGGATTGGGTGCTATCAGCAAACAAGTTAGCAGTTTTTATGATACAACGAGGTGTTAATACTATGATATGGTGGAATATTTACGTTTACAT
>NW_017094475.1:0-1055 GCF_001483705.2 Eufriesea mexicana
GTTAACCTCCACCAATGGCAACAACAAGAAGTGACTTCACTCGTCAAACTAACACCACCCGAACACCACCTCGATGACCACATTCGCGTTCTGCGTTGCTTCATTACCTAACCTAACCAAACAACTTTCCCACGCAACGTGGTATCGCCGATTCCTCCACATCCCATGACAACTAAGCGAAATCGGAGAAAGCTCGGGGTTCTCTGTGCCTGTACCCAGCGGCGTCGCTAATTCCGAAGAAAATCGGACCCGCGTGGCGACCTGATCTGCGGAGGATCGAAATCGGGCGACGCGGAGCGAAAGCTAGGCGCGTAGCCGGTGTGTTCGCGATGGAGAATACCGTGGAAGGGCACACGCGGAGTAATATTACCGGTAGCGCCATTACCGGTGCACGCCACGGCGAGGCAAAGCGGTGGCTCGCGCACACGCTCGCACATAAAACGAACCCGCGAGGCCTCCGCGCGCGCTCGCGGTCCGTGGTGCTCGTTAAAAAACTCTCCCGCCTTATATACATATCGGAACGGCAGAACGGTTCACAGAAAAGCTCCTACGCCGCCTTTGTGGACCCGCAGTCGCGGCTCGCGTGAAACGCTCTGTATGTACAAGCTCCGCTTCCCGCTGCGCCCGTGCTACCGCCACTGAACTCGGCTAAGGGAAACGCTCTTCGAAACTTTCTGTATTTTCATGCAAATTCTCTCCGTTCGCCCACGTTTTTTTTCTTCGCCCCCCTCCACGCGCCCCTTTGCAAGCCTATGTGCGCGCGAGCCACCGTTCTTCCCTGTCCTTTACAACCTACTCTCTCTCTCTCATTTTCTCTCTCTCTCTCTCTCTCTCTGACTCTCTTTCTATGTCTCTCTTTCTATGTCAATCTTTCTCTGTCTCTCTGTCTCCCTCTCGTTTTCTCTTTCGCTGTCTCTCTCTCTCGTTTTCGCTTTCTATGTCTCTCTTTCTATGTCTCTCTTTCTATGTCTCTCTTTCTCTGTCTCTCAGTTTCTCTCTCGTTTTCTCTTTCTCTGTCTCTCTGTCTCTCTCTCGTTTTCTCTTTCTCTGTCTCT
>NW_017094476.1:0-1055 GCF_001483705.2 Eufriesea mexicana
TTTCGTTACGCAACTATCATTGAAACAATACCACTTTGTTCATTATATGTTTGCATTATAGAACTCCATAGTATTACATTTATAATTTGTTGACTTAATTCTACATCAATCTTCTGGAAAAATTTGAGAGAAAGGAAAACGCGGTAATATTCAGAAAGGAGCCCAGTGACCATAAATGAAGAGAGTTCCAAATCTTCGGCAATTTAGCTTCAATTGAAAACACGGTGGCTTATTGCGCACGAAATTGAAACAGAATTTTTAATCTGTAACTTTGTCGATCGAGGGGCAGTACCTTTTTAATTAAATACTTACTTTTCGCATCGAAAAAAAAAAGAAAACAATTAGTTGGGCATTAAAGAAATGAGAAACTTTTACCTGTACAAAGAAGTGCAGAAGAAAGTAGGTAAATAACAAAAAAGTCGTGAATCGAGTGGAACAATTTTCGAATAAAAAGGGAGTTGCCTTTCAATACAATTTAACGTTTGATTCGAATTTATTGCAAGAAAGATACAAAGAAGTTGAGATGACAACGAGCGAGTTCTTCTGGAATTCAATGTTTAATTACAGCGAAGTTAACCAGATGGCGTCGTTGAGTTTAAGGGCTTTATTTCAGATTATTCGAGCCATTGATTTTGTATTTATTGTCTCCGTAATAAGAAATGCGCGTGGTAAATGTAGCTGAAGATGTAGGGAACACATGTAACCTATATAATATCCTTATTATACGTGGAATATTGATCCATGATTGGTAATGTGAACCCGACGTGATGTCGGTCCCTATTTTTGTTATAATTCGATACAGACTATATATAACGGCGAATGTATAATATCTGTTAAACAGTACAGGCATTAACCTTTTGTACTCGAGAGGTGACCGTCAGTCACCATTAGATAAAATTTCGAAGACTGATATTAATTAATATGTCAAATTGAAGATAATGCAACGAGTGTGCGAGCTATTGAAATCAAATAATTCAACGTGTTAATTATTACACGATTTCTTATTTATTACTGAAAGAAATATCGCCAGCTTTATAGCAGAAAATCTTTGAACT
>NW_017094477.1:0-1056 GCF_001483705.2 Eufriesea mexicana
AATAATAATATATACATATATACGTATATAATATATACACATTTTATTAATGGATAAAAATATTCTAATAATTCTTGCTAAAAAATTTCTGTAATATAAAAATAATTTATTCATGAAGCTTTTAGTAAATAACAAAATTATTACAAAATTCTAATATTTTATATCAAAAAGTTAGCACCAATAAAATTGAATACTATGAACAACAAACTCTTTGACACTAAGTTAAATATGATTTTTCGATGCATTTGATATTTTAATATAATAATGCGAATATTAGCGACAGCAAACTCTCCATTATATAAAAATTTGAAAAGTTGATTACGTCGTTATATTAATTTTCCAAATTAGGTATGATATTAGTAAAAGATATTATCCCTTAACGATAATTATCACACGTATTAACACACTTTCAATTTTATATTTTCCTGTACCTTATATTAACACAATTTTACTTTATCCTCTGAGTTTACATGTATGTAAAACCATGTATATAAATATTTTCCAAAATATAAATTTTCTATCGTAATTTTAATGTGAATTGAACTTTACTATTATTTAACAAGTCGATAATAAAATAATTCGATAACAAATAATAATTTCTGGCCAATTTTTCAAAAATAATTCGGTTCTCAAAAGAATAACAAATTTCTATAATATAAAAATGAAATTCACTACTAGTTTCCAATTTCTTTTCAGACTTCTTCCAATATCCTTTTCATTCTCGTTCCGGGGAACCTAATCAATTATTACATGAACAATAAAATAATTCAGAAATTTTCGATCGATTTTTAAAAATAATTCGGTCCTCAAAGGAATAACAAATTTTTATAATATAAAAATGAAATTCGCTACTAGTTTCCAATCTCTCTTCAGACTTCTTTTAATACCTCTTTCCTTCTCGTCCCAGGGAACCTAATCAATCATTACATCGATAATAAAAAAATTCGGGAATTTTTGACTGACTTTTTAAAAATAATTCGATCCTTGAAGAAAATATACATGATATGAATTAGAAATTGTTTATATTATTATATTATTACATTAGATAAAATATTA
>NW_017094478.1:0-1056 GCF_001483705.2 Eufriesea mexicana
TGGAACTCGGTGCATTATGAGATCGACTGTGGCTTGAATGAGTGTCGGAGGCGAGTCGTGACGATGACTCACGATGCATGGAGTTATCGAGTACACGGTAGTACGACTCGTAGGCTTGCTGGTACTTAAGGACGGTAGCGATTGTCGGGAGAAATATTTTGATATATTTGGTGAACGAGAGGGATAACAGAGAAAGAATATGGAATAGTTGTGTTCGCTACAAGTTATGTAGGTAGCCATTCTACAAATAACGCGCAGATGGTTCTTAGCCTAGTAATCTACCTTACATCCATTTATAAGGACTTAACTCTAAACGCAAGCGACCCTCGTCGCCCAGCAGTGCCTTCTACCTTGTAACTAGTTGTTCCTTAACTTACGCATCCCTCGTCGTCCAAAGAAGTCCTCCAGATTAAATCTTGGGAAACCTGAAAGCTGAAAGGAGAATTTATTAATTTAAATGTAAACCCAAAAAGGAAATGGATTAGTTACACGAAAGGTAGTGGAAGCGAGACGAACAGAAACTGTCAACGTTAACGGAATGGAAGGATTAATCCATCATTGCGACAGAAACATCACATCTATGAAATAGAGGCGAATTCGAGATAACAAACCAGCGATGATATAATTCGTGTATAGGAATAGGTGGATTCTGAAGTGAAACAAGTAAGGGGTGTCATGCATATGTTGAGAGGACAATGGCTATATACTAGCCAAAATGTCTAGAAAATGGCCACCATTCACCTCCATCTCACCACCGCCCCGCCCCAATGCAACGACCAACCACTCCGCCGCCGAGCTCTTCGAAACCTTAGAAGTTACTATACAAACACAAAAGCGACAACTGATCTCGATTTCAAACCAGCGAATTCAGATAACAAACATTTATAGTATATATGTAGATTAGTCCAGGGAAAAAGCTGATTAGAAAGTGGAACTATGGAGACATATTGGAGACAACAACGATATATCTGTATCGAAGCGGGAAAATAAAACCAAAAGAGGACTGTATAAAGATGGATATGCCAAAGCCAGCTTGCCTAAATCTGACCCCAGGGC
>NW_017094479.1:0-1056 GCF_001483705.2 Eufriesea mexicana
AAGAGTGTGTGTTGCCTCGAACCCTTCTGCCAGGTTCTTATAGGTCCTATGATGAAGCAAACATAGATATCGATGCAGGGTGATGCCATCCAAATAAAGACTCCTCTCACAATATGTCCATCCATGAATTCTATTAAATTCGCCACTATATGTTTTATCGTAAATGAAATATTTGCGAACACGAATGGTATTGTAACGTGTACACATGTATTCATACGGAGTCTGTCTGTCACATATGTTGGAATACAGTTTCTTTCGAATTAAATCCTCTTGGTGCCATAAAATAATCATTGACTCGACATAATAAGGTTTATGATGAAGATTAAACAACGAGAATTAAATAATCTTTAAGGTTTAAATTGTACAATCAATTCTTTCAATCCCTTCAAAGTCTTTTTCTATCTTTTTGTTTCATTTCCTTCGTCACCTGATCACCACTTGGGTGAATCTGAGCAAGGGTCAATAAATCATCCTTAAGACGATAGGCATAAAGATCCAATTTGTTTAAACATCCACCACCACCGAAAGACTTCGAAGCTAACACAGACCCATCACTTACATTTTAGCAAACCGATCAGTAGATATACGATTGATTGGCATTGAGACAGCAGTCACTAGGAGAGTTCTCTTGAAAATCCCAAGAAGACAAACAAGCATCAGGACCAGGCAGTCAAGATAGTCCCACGACATCAAAACTCGCGGATAGTCACACATCGAAACTCTTTAGTTTTGTTAATGAGAAATGGAACAGATACCAAATTGGTGTTAAGCAATGCCTCGTGAGAGAATGCTTGATAAAATGGTACGATCAAATGTTCATTTCTCTCTGAAAGTTATTTTATGAAATATTTGTAAAACTTCCTTCCTCTAGACGTTATATGACCATGATTTTGGAATGTGCCGTTTGGTCGATTAGATGCAAAATTGAGGGAAAATACCACGTATTCTTTGCTATTTCATTTTATCGATATAAAAATTCCATGTGGTCGATGCATCTACTTGGCGAGCTATTTCAACGACTTTTTAACCGTATCGATTCATACATAAAATGCACAT
>NW_017094480.1:0-1056 GCF_001483705.2 Eufriesea mexicana
TTTATGGTCGATTAGAAGGTTGTTGGGTTAGGGTGAGAGAACGTTTGAACGACGAAAATCGATTTTTCAATCGGACTGGAAATTAATTCGCGATTAGAAACCAGTTTACGAACGATTTAATTGGCCATTTGCTAATAGCGGTGTGTACTCTGTAGCCATGGTTCTAGGGATTTTTCTCTAGTGTGTTATTTTTCTACTCGCTTTGTTGATATATATTAGAAAGTAGGAAATAGTTTAAAAATACGTTTGATTAATACGTTTAGTCAACAATTTTCATGTTTTGGTGTATATTTTATACGTGATTCTAGTAATATGTATTATATAATTATAATTATTGTATAATATTCTAGTAATAATATGATAATACGAACAAAATATTTTCTTTACTTTAATATTGTTGATTAATTGTTAATAACAAATTGTTCGTAACAAAAATTTATAATAAAAGTGAAAAAATTAATAAATTATTTGTTATTACTTATATTTATATCGTACGTATGCAAAGATGCACTTATAATTTGCAAAAAGGTTTATAAATTATTAAGCATATTGTTAATAACAAATTAATATTGTTATTAACAAATTACTCGCAACGTATATTTGTAATAAAAGTGAAAAAACTAATAAATTATTAGTTATTAGAGCGCAGAAATAATAATTAATGGAATCGAAAATTTCCGATTAGAGTGGGGGGCTCGGCCCATCGGAGACTATATAAGGGGCGATGCGACGGGGCAGAACTCATTTGTCGGTTCGATTTCGGAAGTGTAACATCTAAATTTTTCCGTGCGCGAAAGGGGTGGGGGTCCGAAATGAGGTTGGGGCTAGCTACCCCATCCTCACCCCACCCTATTAAACAATTTAATAATAATTTCTTTTTGTTTTCAGTTATTAATTTTTTTTCTTTCAGGTTATAAAAATTTTTTTATTTTTTCAGCATTTATTTATTTTTCTCTTTCCAGATTTTATTTCTTCGTTTTTATTTATTTTTACTTGTCTATTCGAATATTTCGTATAATATTCGAATGTCTCATCGTTGGGTTGTTTATCTCTCAT
>NW_017094481.1:0-1057 GCF_001483705.2 Eufriesea mexicana
TTCGTATGATCCTTGCACGGTCACTCGTCCTCCAAATAACACTCACGCAAAAGATACTGTCACAAGCGGTGACCTTATACCCTAACCACACCATTCTCACAGTATTCCATACAACCTAATCTGTGCTCATAGCACACCATAATTCCCCCAGATCAATCCCAGTCATTCTATTCTTCATCCCTAAACTTCGCATGGACAATCTTCAGTCGCTACCCTCATCCTATCCACAGGTGACTCATCTCACCAATCCCTCTTCGAAACAACCCAGCCCTCTCTCATCGCGCACCATGACCCTCTGCAATCGATTCGACTACCCTTTACTCAGCCATAACCTCCTGCAGTCTCTCCCAAGACCAATCTCCTCTGCAATCTCTCAAATCTGCCAGTTTAATTACAGCGACGCGTGATTCACGAATCCCGCAGACCACGAATGCAGACTCGTGGGGAATTGCTGGTAACTTTTAATCTGCGCATTATTGCCTTCCATCGAATAAAGGATCGCAAAATTTCCGCGGCCATGAGGCAGGCGGCTGGCCGAGCGCTCGGGGGTTGGGAAGCCCCTGTTGTTCCCTGGGCATCGAGGCGAGAGGGGATTACGCGAGGCGGATCCAGGCGTTCCGCTCGTGGTTCGAAAGGCTCTCGTCGGTTTCGCGACGAAACGATCGCGGCGGCCGGAAGTTCGGGAAAGTTGCCGAGAGGAAGCCGTGGGAGTAGACGAAACCGAGGCAGGCTTAAGGTTGGTACGCTCGTCGCTGTGTTCCATTGCGGGTAGGCGCCGCCTTTCCTTTCCTCCCGTCGTTCTTCGATGCGAGCCGTATTAAAACGAAGTTTCGAGACGGAGAGCTGCCAGCTCGCCGACTAATAGAGGAGTAAGTCAAGCGCCGGAAGTTACACACGAGCGACGGTAACGGGCTATTTAGCCCTTCCTTCGCTCGTTTAACTTTCCTCTCTCCTCGTTTGCCTTTACCGTGCTTCTTTCCTTCGTTTTATTCTCTTTTTTCTTTGTCCTTTTCTTCCAAGCTGGCTTCCTTGTTTCGTTCCGGAGCCTCTGTCTCCT
>NW_017094482.1:0-1057 GCF_001483705.2 Eufriesea mexicana
GATTACAATTATCGCGAAGCAGCTCCAGCGTCTATATTCAATTTCACATTGAAAATTTGTTTAGAAGCCTCCGGTAAACGTTCGTAGGTGTACAGTGCATCCCTCGCCCGACTCGTTGCGTTTGAAAACAGGAAGGAAACGGAATGAATGGAAAGCACGAAAACCTCGGAAACATCGCAGTGAAATACGAAAGTAAATACAAAAGTAAACTGAGCTAATCGAAGCCTGCTATAAACGTTCATCGCGAAGCATGACAGGAAGCTGATGCACTATCTAGATATTAATACTTCATGGACAAAATCAGCGTCTCACGATCTCGTTTTCCTTTCTCCACAGGTATCGTTTAACTTCTTCCTTCTTTTTAATTCTCAACTCACCCAACTCATTCTCCTAATTTCTCCACAAAAACACTGTCAAGTGTTTCCCTGCACACTGGACGTACCTCAAAGTCATCCAGACTAGTTGAGTAATCCGATTACACTGCTTGCAGAATTAAAGCAGCCGAGAAAGGGAACCGGTTGCAATGCGAGAAACATCATCCCCACGTGGCTGACATGACGACATCGCTCCAACATCTACACACTCCATCCCTCGAAGAGCAACCGGACACAACCATCTAACATCACGTCGAATGTGACCAAAAACGGCGACATCGACCTTTTTTCTCACTCTTTTCTTCCACCCCAATGCCTAGACTCTGGCATGAGCCAGTGAGATGCGACCAATGGGCTGCACGTTCCTCCCCGCCACGCGTTTGCCAGTTATCACACGAAAGCTTCTTACCCTACGTAATATTCTGTCCCCCTGGAGAAAACACGGCTAAACGGTTTCGTTACGTTATTAATTGACACAAAACTACCGCGTAGGCTATAGTACCGTTACAATACGTGTTAGATATACCTTTGACGTGTGTGTGCATGTTGTATGCGTGTGTGTACGTGACCCGATGCGAGTGGAACGCGTGTGCGTGCGCGTCAGTGAGAGGTTCCGCGAGGAGCCCGCAAGCCGGAAACGAGCTGCTCGATGGCCACATCCGTCGAGTGCCCCCGCAGCAAAG
>NW_017094483.1:0-1057 GCF_001483705.2 Eufriesea mexicana
ACCAGTACTCGCATTAAAGTCAAGAAATGTTTCGAGTTTCTAGAATGTAATCTGATCAATGTCGAAAATCGCGAGGAATTTGTCAAAAAGTATCAAAACAACTCGATGAAGACTTTTTAAAAAATTATCTTCTCATATCTCATTCGTCTATATTTATTTCGACCCACGATAAATGATCCATAATATAGGTAGTTTGTCGGATCAATTTCAAACTAGGTGGACGAATTTTGGCATACTTTCATTTATTTTATTTAGAAATACAATATGTCGTGCATTATTCCGCGCACGTTTAAATTTACCTGAAACATAACCCGAAGTTTAAAATTACAGGATATTCTATCTAAAGGAAAAAAAAAAAAGGAAAAAAAAACATTTAATCAAAATGTCATTCTATCATTGGTATTCGATTCTTTGCGAATAACGGAATCTCGTGTGTCGTTTATAGAATAGAAAATTTGCAGAGAAGATAGGAAAGGTTTGTAAGCGAAGTGGAATATAAGGAAACGAAGAAGTTGATGTAACAGATAAAGTTTAATAACCAGTGAAACGGAATGGTCACCTCACCGTATCCGTGGGGCATTTTAAATTACTCTTTGCATTGTTAATATTGCAATTTATTCGCGAGACCGCGTGGAAAACGGGAAACTCGTTAGGGGATTCGATTTAACTTCGCTACTCGCTTATCTTTCCGATTAATTTCCAATTGATACCTTTGGTAAAGAACAGCACGTTCGTTGCGAAAGAACTGTTCGTGATACCGTGAACTGTCACGAAGCTTGCAAAATTAGGAAAAGTAAGGAACAGCTCGATTAATGACAGTAACTAGAATTGCAAATTATGTACCAAATGTTTGAAAGAGAAGTCCAAAGCTTTAAGAGCTTATAGAATTCACCGAGTGGAGTAAAAGATGTCTAATCAACGTAAATTCTATAATCGATCCTTTCGATTTAAAAGCAACATTTATTGCACAGGCTAAACCCAGTAATTGGACTATTAAAGATTGCATAAGAGAAATCACTTGACAAACACTATTATCGTGTGTTGCAATTTTTTCACC
>NW_017094484.1:0-1057 GCF_001483705.2 Eufriesea mexicana
TATTTCTAAACCCAACGTGCCGCGACCAGTATTAATGGCTCTCCCAGAGCCAAGCTGAACATATTAGTTCACAGGAGAGAGCAGCAATCCGCCGTATGGCGGTGTATAGCACAAAAGTCTAAGATCTCCTCTCCTGACCTAACCAATCGCAACATAACCGCTCCTGGCCTAACTCAACCTAGCGTGCAGCGAACTCTATTGCCGGCATCCGCAGAGTCAAGCAGAATATAACAGAGCAGGCGTATGGCGCAGAAATGCACCGAACAGTAGTCTGTACCAGAAAAGTCAAAGTCGTCCGTACCTAAACCCAACACACGTAACATAACCAAACGTAACCTAACTGAAACTAACGTGCCGAGGCCACTATTGCTGGCATCCCAGCACCAACCCAAACATATTAGAGCAGTGTAGAACGCAGAAATCAACCGAATAGCAGTGTGTAGCACAAAAGACGAAGCTAACCTAGCCAAACCTGACCAAACATAGCACAGACATGCGTAACCTAACTGAACCTAACGTGCCTAGAGCACAATTTCTAACCCCCAGAGAGCCAAGCAGAATATACTAGTTCACAGTAGAGCGCAGAAAATTGCGGCATTGCTGCGTTAGGCACCAAGTCAAAGATAATTAAACTTAACCGGGCCGGTCCTAACCTAACCCAACGTTGCCTATCCCAGCGCAACGTGTCGAGACACTACTGATGGCTCTCGCGGAGCCAAGCTGAACATATTCGAGCAAAATATAGCTCAGGAATCCACTGGAGAGCATTGTATAGCGCAAACGTCAAAACTATCCTCCATAAACCTAAGCAACCGTAACATTCCGGTGCGTAACCTGGCACACATAAAGAGATGCGAATGCTATTGCTGGTCTTCCCAGAGTCGAACTGAACATAGTAGAGCGCTGAAAACAACCGAATATCAATGCATACCACGAAAGTCAAAGCAATCCGGACTTAACCCAGACCAATATAACCTAACAGAACGTAGCATAACACGAACAATCATGTCGAGACCAAAATCACTGGCTTCCCGCGAGTCGAGCAGGGTGTAGTAGA
>NW_017094485.1:0-1059 GCF_001483705.2 Eufriesea mexicana
CAGAACGGTCCAGTGTTTCTGTGACAATTGCCTGACGACGTGTATACCACGTCGTTGGCGATTATGGGACAAAAGCATTACCACGTGCGTCTTAGCCTTAGTCTTAGCCTTCTTTAGCCAAAAAATCGTCCATCGCAAAGGGTTAATTTAGTAAGTAAAAATTTTGAATTTTCCTTATTTAAAATTCGCAATCACTTAGTTGCCAACCCAATATTTCTCGTCATTTCCCCTCAGTTCATATCCTCCCAAGCCAAATTGAAGCGACGAAGTAATCAACATTGCGATTGCTATACCCAAAGGTCCCTGTCCCGATGCCAAAATCGCGCAGCTCGAGTTGCAATGAGCATAACGATAAAGAACACAGGCTGTTTAATCTGCTTACTGGAGGTTCAATTAACGCGACTGTACCGCCGAGCCATTTCTCTCGCAAACATTAACCTTCCATACCCACCACCGCGTTCGGCCATCTCCTCCTCCATTACGCGGCGAACATAACGTATCGAGGTTCGCATATCCCACTGGCCGCTATCACGCGATCCTCTTAAACAAAGAGCGATCCAAGATTCAGCTGGTGCCTCTCGCTCGGCAATCTGGTCGCCGCGGACGGCGTTATCTCACGGAATCCCGTTTCGGTCGTGGTGCTCGCGCCGGGCTGCGCGCGCACCTTGCAATTTACAGTAAGCCCCGGCGCGCGTTTTTTAATCTCGCCATAAAACGCAGCGGGGCTTTCAATTTTATTGTCACGGGCGGGGGCATCCGCGGGGAAGAAAGCGCGGCCGTTGGCCGGCAAATCATCGGTAGGCGAAGCTTAGCGATAAAATAAATTAACCGGAAAGCTACCGGGTTGCGGGCGCGCTTTCGGCGCGACCGTCGCGCCGGTAATGACGCCCCGTAAATAACGATTCAACGTTCGATTTATCGGCCGAGGCGAACGCGCGGAAACGCGCGCGCATAAAGGCGGCCCGCGCACCGCTGCGCATAAAACGCGAGACGAATCGTATTCCCGGCCGATGGCTCGGATTTAATTATTCCACGCCTTTCGCCACCATTTTTTCCCAA
>NW_017094486.1:0-1059 GCF_001483705.2 Eufriesea mexicana
GTCCTCGACAAAGGTTCTTCATTATTCGTCCCTGAAGATAGACGTTTCAACTCAGTTGTAGCTATAGACACTGGTCACCTGAACGTTTTGTTATATTTTCTGCCTTTTCTCGGTGAACTACGCGAACTTCAAAAGTAACAGATTACATAGGCGAAATACTACTCCTCTCTGACCTACTAGCCAACTTCTCGCGGTTGCATAGTAACTCATAGTAACTGTGGATAAGCTTTGTCTGACGCTGACCAATGGGTACTTCGACCTAATCGTTGCATGTGAAGACGGACACATACAAATTATTTTCGTTGATTAGATGCTATGTCTATTAACCTAAAACGTGTATACGACTAATGATTGCATTACTGGTAAACCAACTATGCCGACAATCTGATAACCCATGATCGATAACCAATACCGGTGCCTCGCTAAATTCGCTTCCTTTCAGAGATAACTAAATAAATTGAATATGATAGTTATCAATGAAAGATGCATTACAATCTCTAATAGAAATGGAAATCGATATTTCCATGAATAATTGATCGAAACTTTTCAAACATTACACTATAGTAATCACTAGTATCATTAAAATACTAGTTATGACATTACAAAAGAATTGACGTACTTTTGAAACGAAAATATCGAAGAAGAAATATACATAAATGACATACGACGTTCTGATGAGTAGCACATGGTCAACACATGTAGAAAATAATTTCCTTTAGGATATTCTGAACGAATTGTATTAGAACTAAGAATTTTTTCGAAGCTTCGAAATCTTTATTTTCGATTTGTTGTTTCACGCAGAATCACCACCTTTCCGGATGTACTCCTGGGACACCCTGTATAAATACAGTATCTACAACAGTAGTGGTAGGAAGAAAATAAATGAGTACTAAAAATTAGTATAGCATCTTTTAAATCTTAATCGCCCTGAATACGTTTAAATTAAATAAATTTGGTTTCTGAAAAAACATTCACTTATTTTCTTAATATACCCACAACACCTTTCTATAGTACATGATTCGATAAAGGTCAATTATGAAGTAATTATTGTTATCTCTT
>NW_017094487.1:0-1058 GCF_001483705.2 Eufriesea mexicana
TGCTGGGCGCCAGCCGCCGAGCCGCATGGGTTAATGCGTAAGCCCTCCGCCTTCTCGAGCGACCCTGTACCTACGACATAGGGGACCGACCTTTCCCCCCGTTGTGACCTGGGAAAGGTACCACGGGCAGGCGGACGGGGGAACGTCTGTTCGAGAGACCGTGGTCGCGTGCGAGCTCTCGTCGCGCGGGAGGGAGCTACGTCTGCGATGCCGCCGTGTCCTGGCAATTACGTCGACGCGAACTCCAGGGTGATCCGAAATGCGAAGGGCTGGCCATAGTGTTTGCTTAGTGGTTAAAGATCCAGCATAACCCTGCACCATCTGCAGGGGGGCAGGTGTGTTTACAGGATTCCCCCACGTGAAAGGAATGGAAAAAAGGATAGCGTTGACTCCTGTGCTGTACACTGCCTTTCAGCGGATCTCCGCGCTCTACTGAGCTCTAGTATTTTATGCTCGGCTCAGCGACGACCGGCAATGATTGTCTCGTCACGCTAGGTTGAGTTACGTCACGTTCGGCTAGGTTAGGATGGATTAAGTTTCGCTAGTATAGCATTCACTTTTGTGCTTTTCACTGCCATTCGGTGGATTTCTGCGTTCTGCGTTGCTCTACTATACTGCATTGGACTTTCGCGTGGCCAGCAACAAAGGTCGCGGTACGTTGTGTAGGCTTGTGTTACCGTCGGTCAGGATAGTTTAGAATATGTTTGGTGATGTTTCCTTTGGTCTTTGTACTATACCCTGCTCTTCGGCCGATTTCTGCCATCTACATTGCTCTAGTATATTCTGCTTGGCTCTGGGGAGTCCAGAAGCAGCTGTCTGACCACAATAGCTTGAGTTAGATGAGGTTTGGTTATGTTAGGTTAGTTTGGGTTACGTTAGGATAGCTTCGATTTTTCTGCTCTGCGCCGCTAATCTATGGGTTTCTGAGATCTACCCTCCTCTAATATTTTCCCCATGTCTCTGCGAACGCCAGGAATAGTAGTCGCAGCACATTATGATGAGCTATGTTACGTTCGGAGTGTTTAGATTATTTTGTGTTAGGCTGGTGTAGCCTCGAC
>NW_017094488.1:0-1062 GCF_001483705.2 Eufriesea mexicana
AAATTGTGTTTCTTGTAATCGTATAATCTTTGTAAATAATATCTTTACTCGTACCTTGACACAGTTAAATATTTCTAGCGAAGGGATTAAAATAAATGTACATAAATGTATATATTTTACGAATGACATGTAACATTTTGTCAAAGTACACTCATATGAGAAAGTATTCAGACATTTACATTTACTGTTTTGAATAAGTAAAATATGTACATTAAATCGGTCGGAACAACATAATATATATATATAGCAAAAGGAAAATCTCAAAATTATATCAATAAAATAATTGGAGAATAATTCAACGATGTATACAATATTTGCAGTATATTTATTACAAGCATACATTCTTGTTGGCTAACAAAGGTATTCGAATGCAATATATGATATTATATTAATGGGGAGGATTAATTGAAAAATTAATTTATTAATAATGAATTAATTGCAAAATAAAAAGTTTTAATACAATACTGAATTATCCTTCATTGTTATACCAGCCCGAATACGATTTTTCATTGAATACACTAACACCACCATGGTCAATAAACGTACTAACTGTACATATTGTAGTACGTATATTGTATGTACTATGTGTATATACTGTATATACCCTTGTGTTCTGATATAATCTAAGTTCAGTATCAGTATAATCTTCAATTTGTATATATCTCACTTGTTAAACATAGTAAACGTAAATTTAGAATAAAGTCTAAAGAATAATAAGAATTACAAAAAAGAATTTATAAAATAGGATCAAAACAGGAAAACAAAATAATAATATAGCAACGTGATAGTACTTCTACATTCATTAAGGAATAATTTTCCGATTCATAGATGTACCCCTTACCGTAGGAAAATACCTGGTTGGCAAAGGAAATCGAGGATCGTCAGGCGAAGGATTCCTTCGAAGGTGGACAAGTTTCTGATGAAGGAAAGGTTAGAAAGCAAGAGGAGAAACATACAGAGCTTCCAACAAAAAATAACACGGTCGATCTTTCAACATTAATACAAGTCAATGACGATAAAACGATGGAGACTGAAACTGTGAATTCCAAACTCACAACCCAC
>NW_017094489.1:0-1062 GCF_001483705.2 Eufriesea mexicana
TATATTTATTATACAATTATAATAATTATACAGCAGAGAATACAGGATGTCTAAAAAATCGTCATACGACTAGCAGAGTAGTGATTTCAGGCACAAATTAAATGAGAAAAGGATAAATTTTTGGAAGTCGTCGTACCCTAAGTGTACTGAATTTATCTGTAAAGGGTACCCATTTATTTTATTAAGTGTACCCCTGTGTCTCTGTTGGAATTTCAATTCACCCATAAAAATAGTGGAATATTTAATTCGACAATCCAGAAACGAATTAAAACATAGATTTCCTGGAAATTCTATTAATTATTTTCCGCAGAAACTGCACGACTAATTTTGCAAATATTTCTGCACATACGAAGAGCTTCTATCGCAAAAAATGATACTAACTGACGGAACCTAAAGCTACGAAACGAAGCAGAGGAAATGAATATTCGTGAGAAAGAGTAGTGGAATTTTCTCACATTTCTGCCAAACATCGAAATTTATTTTCACTTTTTCGTGACACGTCTGAATGCAACCGTGTCACTCTGCGCGGAAAAGACGCAACAATTTGCGACGGAACATGCACACGCGAAACATTTGTCGCAAGGAGTGCGAAGAGACACTCGGTATGAAAGTCGTAGAAAGTGATATCAGCTGTAAGAACATGCATCTACAGCGATATTTATCCTCAGATGACAGGAGCACTTGAAGGTAGTCACGAGAGGTTCCTTCTAGTGGATTCCTTCGCGAACAATAATAAAGCGACATTTGTTGATGGGCGCAGGTTTTATAACCCCTTAAGCTCGAGTCTGCGGTCGAATGCAAATTAAACCGCACACTGTAGTATCCTTGACTGGGAAGGGGTGGGAAACTCGAATTTCGCGAAGCGAGATATTTGGTAAGACAACGAGAAATAAAAATTACTTTATAAATGACACAATATCCTACCAAAGCGAGTCACAGAATTTTTTCACCACAATTTGGCAACATTTTCGCGTGACCATAACGTTTGCTAACACTCTGACTGCCATGCACTTCTTATATGGTATTTTTTGGAGGCCACGATAAAATTTCCATTATTCTTAG
>NW_017094490.1:0-1063 GCF_001483705.2 Eufriesea mexicana
ATTTGTGGATAGTAAATAGCGAAATACTCTTGACGCGAATATTTTACAACGTTCTCGAGAGTCAGAGAATATTCATTGAGGAATAAGGGAACTCTTCACGGAAGACGAAATCCAGGAACAGGAAAATCAGGAAGAGAGGTCCATAAGTTTCCCACAAGCGGAGCGTCGTTTGTGAGAAACGCCGCTGGTAACCGTACTTCCTATGCCATTCGTAGGTTTTTCCTTTGTACGACCGCGTGGACAATGGACCAACATTTTCAGTATTCGCAACGCTGAATCGGCCATTGTTCAACGTGGACAGGTCAACGTGCGTCCGGAACAGCTAGAAACTTCTCCAGAGGCAACTGGAAAACCGACTGGACCTGATCCGTCTCCTCAATGGAAACTTATTACACGGAATTCGTCTTAAGACCGCGTCTACGCGAGCGAAATGGGAAACCGTGTCAGCGAAACGGCGAACCGCGTCGAATTTTACGTTTCAATTGCGATTCAATTTTACACAGATATCGCCCCCCCTCTCGAACGCTAATGATCGTGACAGCGTCCACTCCTCGTGGTACTATAACCACGATCCCCGACAAACATTCAAACGCATATGTGTCCCCATAAAGTCAAGGGGTAAGTGCACGCAGCATACGTTCTTATTCACGGTGCGGTCCTACGATTCGCGGTCGGCCAGTTTTCGAAGGGTCCGCAAATCGTTGGTTAGGGCTGAAAGCCAATCGAGGGAGGAGAGAACGGGGTCTCTGGGCGAACCGCGATAAGTGACATTAGTCCGTGATCGCTCGACCAGCGACGAACACGCGGGGACTCGGTTCCGCCCCTCCGTCAAGGCCAGACCCAAAACTCGAGGTATCGATCGAAATACGTTTCGTACGTTTCGTCTACTCCTCGATACTCTCGTACCGCTCGCGTAAATCTCGCGGTTTATTACCGATCTTTCGAGAAATAATATTCCAAAGAATCTTGGCACGATATAGGTACCGCGAACGAACAAGAGGGTCTCTACTCGTAAATCTTTCGAAAATACAATCTCCGAAGCGAAAGCTCTTCCCATCTACGC
>NW_017094491.1:0-1062 GCF_001483705.2 Eufriesea mexicana
TGATGATATTTTTTGAGCAGTAAATAAGAAATCGTATAATAATTAACACGTAGAATTATTTGAATTTGATATATTAATTAATATCGAGCTTCGAAATTTTATTAAATGGCGACTGGAAGGGAGCCTCTCGAGTGCAAAGGGTTAATATTAATTAATTTCTTATTTAATATTTATTTATGATAATATATCTATTATTGCATTTTTAAGTAACAATGCATTAAATTATATTATTGTTGTAACATGCAATATATAATTAAATAAAATATTAATCATGAAATGCACGAAATATACATTTTCCAACACCATACAAAATCTTTCTGTTAACACATCGAATATATTCTACATAATAATATAATATCAAGCATCAATAATAATTGTAAGAACATACTGGAAAAATCTAAACGAGAATCTTTTGTATTGTGTAAAATATATTTGCAATTATGTTTGTAATAATCACTATATTAATAAACGTTAAAGTAAACTTCGAGTAATATAACTTTTTGGCAATATAAGCTAATATTGCAAGAAAATTTCCAACACTAATACAATCAAATGAATCATGCGTTTCCGTTGCCAGTTCTTTTCCATAGCTCTTTCCTGTAGTCAAAGAAAATGACCACAAGACCATAAGAAACACTCTTCCTCAATTGCGTTTGATTCCTTCAAAATTTTAAGCAATCCAGCGTAGGTCTTACACCACGTTCTCTACCTAAAGGACCATAACTACAGGAACATTACAAT
Source organism: Eufriesea mexicana (assembly GCF_001483705.2). Taxonomy (NCBI): domain Eukaryota; kingdom Metazoa; phylum Arthropoda; class Insecta; order Hymenoptera; family Apidae; genus Eufriesea; species Eufriesea mexicana. The sequence continues at coordinate 742 of NW_017094491.1, forward strand.
TTGGTTTTTAGATCAAATGGTCACGAAGTACGTCATCGGACAGTCTATAGTCCCATTTTTGCTAGACACGGTTAGTTTCTAATTTTGAGTCCCAATTCAAAGCTCGTTTCTAATTTTGAATCACAATTACAATAACGAAAATATTACATGCCATGTGTGATGTTTTATTTCATTTTTCTTTTTAGCTCTGTGAACTGTTTTCTAATTTTATATAGCAATTTAATAATCAATTTTCGTTCATTTTTATTAATAGCTTCTATCTTTGAATTCTCAATAATCTTATAATTGCTTACAGATCAACGCGTTTTTCCTCTGATGGAA
>NW_017094492.1:0-1063 GCF_001483705.2 Eufriesea mexicana
TATACTAAAGCATTCAGTAAAGCTTTTTGTAAGAGGAAATGAACCGATATATAGACCTTAGGTAGAACCCAAATTAACATCTCGGAATTAATTTGGACGTTACAGGAATATCTTCTTGTAGTTAAAAAGAGAAGGAAAATACATTATTCTACTAAATTTAAAATACAAGCACTTCCTTGCGTTCATTCTTAAATAATGGAGTTACATACTCCGCAATATTTCATACAAATCTACATGATATATTATACACGTCTAACCTAAGTTATCTGCATCACATTCACGAACATCTCAACTGTAGTCTATGCCAACTTATACATTTAATAATACCGAGAAACATCATTCCACGGCATAAACTAAATCTTTCAATTCCACGACAATATTTTTGCTTCAAATTTACAGATCCACTGCTATCTGTGATCCTTGCACGTGTAAATCGAGGCGCAGTTAAATACAACTTATGCGGGAATATACACTGCAAAGTTTGTCTGAATTCAATCATTAATCTACAGGTAAATATCCATATCAGGCAAAGCAAGCGACGAAATTAATCGTAGGGAGCCTAAATAGAACGAAAGTAGTGATAACTGTAATTCAATGTCATTTGCACCATGAATTTACTGATAAATTTCCGTTTTAGACACAAAAGTGGTCGAAATTCTTCATGAAATGACACAGCAGTAGATACACTTTGCGACAGTTTGATTCAAATTCAAAGCGGTATATCTAGGTAAAAAAATTACTTTTGACGGGTAACGTTTGCGATATACAAAACAATTGATAAAAGCTTTGAAGAAACGGTTACTATTTTCAGAATACAATTTAAGTATAAATATAAGGATATCAAAAATGAATTCCTGCTATTCATGTGTTTCATAAACGTGACATGGCAAACAGTATCTGCTCCTAGATTCGTATACACCACATTGAATTATAGACGATTTTAGGAGAGGCTTTTGAGTACCATATCACCGTTGCTCTGTCTTTTTTTGACACCTTCGCCATGCAGTTTTTCGTTCCAGCTATTTTTCACGTAAACCGGTGAAATTGGTAGAAGGAATTGTAG
>NW_017094493.1:0-1064 GCF_001483705.2 Eufriesea mexicana
CTATTATGAGTAGGTGCTGATACGCGCGCGGTGATACGAACTAGTCATCAGTTGAACATCGCTGATGCTTGAACACGGCACCTTGAGTAGAGCCATGATGCAAATGGGTTAATTATTTCCCCCAATGCATGTGGTATTCACCGAAATGTTTTGTGTACTTTACCGTGTATTAAAAAGTACCGCACTAAAATCGACTGATTTTCTTAAAATTATTTCTTTTCTTCACTTCTTGTTTATGAATTTTATTATTTTTTGACAATTTTTGTGTTTTTAATAACAATAACCTTTCAATAAAGAATTGTTAATTTTTTACCGAATAAAAATATAATTTTGTATTTTATTTTACTTTTTTAGTAACATTTGTAATAGGAGCATTTGCCTTGCATTCGACGTGTATACTCGTGATTGCTTGATTTTAATTCCGCATCCTGTAAGGGATTTCTAAAACTAAATTCCGCGGGTAACTGGTATTCCGCAGTTTAATTTACTCGTTTATGGAATTTGTTATCAATGTGCAAATGAATTTGTAAATTCCATTGGCTCATAACTTGCGGCTTCTACCATTTCGCTAATAATGATTCCTACAGCTAAAATGGCGATAAAAACACGTTGGAAACGAAATGCAGATAGAATCGATAATAACGCAACCTGAAATAATAAACGAACGAAAAACAATCCTGCTATACACGCTGTTAAACAACATTTGGTCGCAACTAGCACAGATAGATCATGAACCTTCAAATCGGTAGAGATCTCTTAAAAGAAGTTACTGTCAAATTAATCTTAATCTTAGAATCGAAGATCGAATATTTTCCCATTGCATCGTATTCTATTACTGAAGTCACTGTTAATTACGTACATTTTACATTTCGTGTCATTCACCGTTTCGATGCGTTTCATAACTCTGATGGGTCAAATACAATATAGGAATAAAACGCAATCGATTATAGTTAATATAATTTTTAAAATGTTGCAAGAACTTAGAAATTAAGAAATAAAAATTGTTCCGTCCCGGAGAGCGTGTTTATAACATGATTTTTATTCCAAGGCTTACACTTTTAACA
>NW_017094494.1:0-1064 GCF_001483705.2 Eufriesea mexicana
AGCATAAAAATTATAATAAGGATATAATAAAAAATATGATAAAAAATATAAGAAAAATATATTAAAAAATAGAATAAAATATATAATCCACAAATAAACGCACGATCCACAAAATCCTTAACGCGCAAGAAATATAATAGAAATGTAATCAAAAATATAATAAAAAATATAATAAAAAATATATTCCACGAATAAACGTACGATCCATAAAATCCTTAACCCACAAAAGTTCCAAATTCCAACAGCCATTGATATTTCCCCACTTCCTCCACGATTATTGCCAAACATCTCCGAAAGAAACCGACCTATCAAAGCTCCGACATTTCCCACAAAAGCAATAAAGAAACAGCGCAGGCAAAGTAACCAACAAAACCCCGAAGGATCTCGGTCCAGACGCGAACCGCGTATTTCACAACGCGAGACCTATTATATTTAACTTCTCCACGGTCATAACGATTCGATTCGTTAAATCGGCCAGATCGAGATATCGGCGAGACTCGTTGAGCAATCGAGGGTACATACAATTACAGCGTTGCAGCTGAGACATATCCTTGAATGCTTCCATGGTACACGATCCACGTGGGACTTTCTAATGCAAGTACGGAGAAAAGGCTCACGATGTGGCTAATAAATATTCCGATGTAAGGGGCCAGAAAGTAGTCACGAGCAACTACCATACCAGTCCAGACGGAGATCATGCTTGGACCACTTGGCTCTATGCTCGGGTGTACCGAGCAGCATGGCCGATCCAGCTGGATCCAGAATCCCGGACTGGAAATACCGATATCTCAGGATAATGTCTGCACGAATTGTCGTGTCTGCTTCGCGTAAATTCACACGAGTGTGATTCATAAAAGGTCACGTAAGAATTGATTTCCCTTTACCGTAAAACGTTGCATAAGCCTCTATTCTTATGCCTAAGATTGCTCTACTTATTATGAAAGCACTTTCATTACGCCCACGTCCTAATGCTTTATTATTTCGTTAGTCATCGCGGATTTTTCCGAAGATAGTATGAATTCTCGATTTATGTTGAAAAGATAAGTTTAGCTGTAGTCAAGAAT
>NW_017094495.1:0-1065 GCF_001483705.2 Eufriesea mexicana
AAGAAAACAAAAGAAATAATATTTTAATACCTATCTATTTTCTGCCCCACTATAAAATTAATGTGGACGGAGCAAAAACACGTTTTCACCCCTATCGAAAGAAAAGAAAAGAAAAGAAAAGAAAAGGACAGGAAGATCGAAGGAACGCGAGGAATATCGAGTTCCCTTTCGAGCTGCCAACTTTCCCGGATGTTTGATACAGTGACACGAGAAACACCAGGCTAAATCATCTGTCGCCCCCCGAATTTACCCCTGCTGCAGCGACGGGAACCTTAAGTCTCGACCTGTCTGTCCGCCGTCACTCAGGAGCGTTGCGAACCGACCCCACGTGGCTTTTCACCCTTAAAACATCGCGTTTACGCCTAATCGCATTTCGCGAGGGCAATTTATTAAAAAGACACTGTCTACGTCGGCAATCTGACTTTAATGGCAATCTTCGTCGTCGCGTTTGAAACGAAGCTTCGTGGCCATCGAGGACCATGGAACTCACTTTCCAATTAAAGGTGATTTATAGGGGTGAAACGTCGAGTGATGAAAGGATTGATTTATCTGGGTATTTTGGAAGACCATAAACCGTAATTTCATCTATCACGATAATTTCTCAGTTACTACTATAGGAGGGAAAATTTAAATAATAAATATTGAAATATTTAACTCGAAAATTAAAAAATCGATTAAACAATTTTATATCGTGGAAAGACAGAATTGATTGGACTAATGTTAATAGCAATTTTGAAGTGGAAGTAAATACTATTAACATGTTCTTCGCCGCGTCACTCATATCTGGGTGATGGGTATACTTCCATGGGGGCCCCCGTCACCCAAATATGGATACCACACCTTTTGTTCAAGTTAAATAGGATTATTAGTTGGATTTTTAAAAGGAATTTAATGGAATAAGCATTATACTATATTTTTCATTAATTTATATTTAGGATAAAATATTATATTTTACTATGTAGCTTGGTGTTCGTTAACCCATTGCTGTCCGGATTGATTTCGTCATCCGCTTAGTACCGTTTACTTTGGAAAACATTTTTGAGCTGACTAACGCAACTTATGCCT
>NW_017094496.1:0-1065 GCF_001483705.2 Eufriesea mexicana
CTACAGTATTATATATGTGGCTACTATCGGTACTGAATTACCGGTTGTCAATATTTGTAGTTAAATTTGTTCTACACATGGCCAATGCTAGGATTGCTGTAGTACTTACATGTTCAGCGAAAAGAGTATTCAATTTGATATCGCATTGCGTAGACGGCCACACTCAATATTGAATGTTCAATGGTCTATACCTGAAGCGATAATGGATCTGTCCATGGAACGTTCAAGATTAGCATTGTAATAGCGATGATCAGAGAATAAGTTAATAGAATGGCTGTTGGACTTTATTGATTGCTATAATCAGAGGTCCATTGTCAGTTGTTAATATCTCTAGCTGTATCTGATTCATACATTGATCATTCTAGAGCTGCTATAGAACTAATATCATCGGCGAACAGATTAATCTGGTAGCTAGGCTGCTCTGTTGGTGGATATACTAATTACCGTACTGTCAATTGCAAATATATCTAGCCATATCTGATCTATGCATTGATTATTCTATAGCTGCTGCGTAATATGAACCACCAGTGAGCAAATAATTTCAACGGCCTCAGTAGTGTGACGTTGGCTGTAATCAGTACCCTTTCGTCAGTTGTTAATGTCTGGATCGATAACTGATGTTACTCTTCTCACACTGGAGTTGCCATAGAATTTAAATCACCGCTAAACTGTTCAATACAGCGGTTGCAGTAGAGAGTTAATTGCTGTACTCTGTACTCTACTCTCAGTGCTTATTGTCTCGAACGATAGTTGATTCTTCGTTCATCATCCTAGAAACGCAGCAGAATATAAATTCTGAGTGTAAATATTCATCCAACTGCTAGAGTACAATCCCGATGACTTCACTCTGTGCTGTATTGATATCTGTCAATATCTCTAGGGGTAATTAATCCATAAAATGGTCATACTAGAACTTAAGTAGGACTTAGATGATCTGCGAATAGTTTAGCCAATGGCCGTGGCACTGTCTAAATTTCAAGTCCCAATGCCGTATCCTCAATTGTCAATGTCCTTAGCGACAATTCATCTTTCCAGTGACCATACTAGCATAGCAATATAAGTTAG
>NW_017094497.1:0-1065 GCF_001483705.2 Eufriesea mexicana
AAGACACGATCCAATATCTCGCGTTAGCCACTCACTGACGGAAGATGGTCGAACGACGTGTTCCCTTTGTCTAGAACCAACTGCAGAAGTAAAATTGAAATAGGATACTTCCTCGATCCACAATTTTCCATAATTATATCACTGTGCAAGGTTCTAATGCGGTTCAAAGATTCCTGTATGCACATACGTATCCAATAGGTTTGACCTAACCAAGCTGTAGTGAACGGAGAGAAATTTTTGCCCGGAAAGCGAAATATTAAAAAAGGAATACGTTACGGTCTCGTTTCCTTTTCACCCCGACTTTGACACTCAAAAAGAGTATTTAAATGTACGAAATATCCTCAGCAACGGAAGAATATCTGACAGACTGCGAGGTAGCCGACAACGTCGGGCATATGGATGGCGACGCTCGGAGTGTAAATAAAAGGAGACTCACGCCAGACAAAGTATTCTCCTTCATCTCTTTCCCCACGTTTTCAGTTCCCTCTTCCCTCTTTCTCTCTTTCTTAAACTTATGAAAGGAAAGAACATAGCCAGCCCTTCAATGGACGGTACCAAGCCAAATCGAGAGCCAGCAAAAGTGGAATTGTGAAATATTAATGCGACTTCCTCCAGCGTTGTACGTTGATCCTCTGCTCTTCTTCTCCCTTTTCACCTCCTCTTCCTCTTACACTGATGTTCCTTTTCCCTCTGCTCTCTGTTTTCCCTCCTTCTTCGTGCTTCAACGTTTTCTCCACTCCGCTCCGCGTACACGGCTACCTTCTCTACCTTGTCGTGTAACGTGCCGACACATGGAACAACGAACATCGCTCGCCTTTTTCGCGTGTATCAGTTTGTATGTGTGTGTGAGTGTGTATGATGGAGAAGCTTCGCGGGAGAAAATGAATTTGTATATCAATCGAAAGAGGGAAAAGGTATTGGTTGATCTTTGTTTTCTAGGGGTTCTTCCAGAGTGGAGATATTAGTTTTGGGTTATTTAACCCTTTGCACTCGAGAGGCACCTCTCAGTCACGATTTAATCGGATTCTAAAGGTGGATGTTAATTAATGCATCAAATTTATAATT
>NW_017094498.1:0-1066 GCF_001483705.2 Eufriesea mexicana
CACGCGTGTGGCACTCCACGAAATAGAGGTGTTAGCCATTAGACAAAGCTCAATCCGTCGCCTCCTTCCCGCGATTTCCAAACGAAACTGCGCGTGTACAATTAATTTCCTCCATTGTGCGAAAAACGTGCGAATAAACTCCCAATATGCGGAAATATGAGTAACTGGAGTACGTTCGGCTGCTGCAAATGAGTACGTTCGCGCCGGGCTTGGCGGGTCAATTATCTAGAGCATTCCTCTGCTACGCTTATTTCCATGAATATACATGCCCATTTTGTTTCGTCGATTTTGAAAATTCGTCGTCCCAATTATCCAGAACTTAGAGGCATTTTCTCGGGAAATATTGTTATTATAATTATTAATAACTTCTGTGATTGGGGTAGCAAGACTTTATCGTGTCTTTGAATAATTGATACGGACAGTCCAAGCAATTGTGTCCGGAATTGGTAATTTTGATCCTTATTCAGACGGAATGATGTATTAATATTTTCATGTATGTCGTGCTCAGGTGCAGTTTTTCGTAGAATTACGATAAAATACCGTTAACAAGATTTTTCTAGCCCCTAAACCGTCTTTGCTGGCCTTTAGAGTCATATTTCAATAAAAGGTTGAAAAATTACTCTAATTTATAAGGAATTTAAAAGAAATACGGGAAGATTCGAAATATTTATAATAATATAGCATTAATTACGTAACGTATACATAAAAGAAGCGTTGCCCTAATTAAGGTAACCTTAATGATACCTCTGTTACAAAAGGAGTTTTAACAAAGGATGGGATGATAAGTATAAAAGGGGTATTATTTTTAATCTCCGATACATCTTCCAAACCTTATAGATAACTATAAGAAGCAAAATTTAGAGATTCACCCATATCAAATATAACGTTTCCATTTTCTTCTATATCTTACACGATACCTTATTTTCCGGCTTACTGCTGCCTAATCATAAATAAAAGGAAACTAATATATTTTCTCCCATATCTTATACCTACACGAAACAAAAATATTTCCATTTAATACTTAACAAGCAATGGACCATAATTGTATACTCTCAATCATTAAGTT
>NW_017094499.1:0-1066 GCF_001483705.2 Eufriesea mexicana
GACTATTCAATTCGCTGATCATATGAGTTCTTTAGCAGTTCTTGTATGATCACTGGATAAATCAATCTAAGCCTGGCGATATTAACCAGTGGCGATACAGTTCTGATTACGGCCATCAACACAGTACTATAGTCATTGCATTAAGCTGTTCCCCGGTCATCAAATCTGTACAGCAATTATAGAAATGTAAATGGACAGATCACTTACCGCTAGTGATACTGGCAAATGGCTATACATTACAGAGCATCGCAATCTACACAGTACTACAGCAAGTGCATTAATTAAATCCATGATCTGCTAGGTGGTTCAGAAACTCTAGAATATCCAATGGATGGGGCAATTGTCGCTAGGGACGTTGACAAATGTGTATAAACTACTGAATATAGCCATCTGCACAGAACTGTATCGAACGGATTGATCCATACCATGATGTTTTAAATTCCAGGGCTACTCTATAGTAACCAATGTATAGACCAATTGTGTCTATAGTGCTTTACAGTTGACTATGCGGAACAAAGTACAGCAACCAATACAAAACTATAGCCGCTGGAATAGTCCATACACTGAAGAACTTAATTCTTTAGAGATTTTGGAATGATCAACGGATATATGAGTTGTAGCTGGAAATATAAACATTTGGGAACGCGCTACGTATTATAGCAATCAACATAATTATTCAGCCATTGTATTAACTTATTCCCTGCTCATCTACGTTCTTCATCAATTCCCTAGTGTGTAACCTTATTCACCGTGTAACAAACAATTCATGCTTTTTCGGCGCAGTTTGGAAGCAGCTACAGCAATTTGTTAGAAAATTATCGATTTTTGTGCGATGTAATCCTACTGCTGCCGCACAACTGCGCGATGCTGCGCAGAATAGCGTTATTCACTGAACAACACACCTTTCATTCATTTTCAGAGCAGTTTCAATGCAGTTTCAGCGAACTTATGGAATAATTCGTTATTTTGCAGTAAAGTCTTTCTACTGCTACGGAGCTGTACATAGTAACACTTTTCCATTTATGTCACTCATTTGCATCAATTGCAGTGTTGTGCGATCGCGGTT
>NW_017094500.1:0-1066 GCF_001483705.2 Eufriesea mexicana
TTTTATCGCCATCGGGAGGCAATATATTCAGGAAATATCGGTCTCCATGAATACCGATCTAATTATTTCTCGAATCGTATCCGCGATAAATTGTTTCCTACGAAATATCTCTTCGCAGTGCCAGACGCTCGGAGCTTGGAAAAATATAGTCTACGAATGGCCGCACAGTTAACGACATTTACAGACAACGTCGTTACGTGACGAATCGGTTTTGCACCCTTGACGTCGCGGAGTCTGGTACGGAAGCCGGTAAAAGGAATCTCTACCCTGTGTACGCGCGAAGAGTATCTCTCTGTTGTCGTACGTTTATAGCGACTTCGGTTAATAGCATCGGACCGACACGTAATACAGCTATGACATATGCATTAACGCGTCCGTCATCTCGAATCGAGCTCGCAGAGGAAGCCACGTCGATAGAGCCGAGAACACCTTCGCGTTCCGCATCTGTGCTCGACGCGCTGGAAAGATGGAGGTGCGAAAGGCGATGCAGCGAACACCGTGGTCAATAATAAATCAATGAGTAATTAAAGGCTAACGGGACCGAGCAAATGAGCCTACGCTGACCACTGGCTTGGACCCGGAACGGGATCCCCCACTCCTCCCCCCGTCTCTCTCGCTCTAACGCGTCGGTCATTTCGCTGATGTACGAATGATTTCATCACGGGTTATCCATCATTGCTTCGCCTAGCGGTGAGATGTTTGACGATGCCGCGCTCTCTTGAACGCGTTTCGTACGTACCGTTGTTGCGCCAGTCGCGAACGATTGCAACGGAAACATGGCGCGATTTATTCCGGAGCTCGGCGTTAAGCACGGTCCGTCGATGTCGAACATCGAGCGAAGAAATTCGCGAGATACGTTTTGTTACGGGCAGGGTTAAAAACAGATGGGTATTATAACCACAGAGCGATAAAAAAACGTTAAAGCTTCTAATATTGTTCCGTTTCGCTCTATACAACGTATACTAACACACACGTACATCTCCCGATCGTCTAACACGCACACCCTTCTCCTAATCGTCTCACGGACATACGCTTCTCTAACCGTCTCACCCCCCCCCCCCCCCCT
>NW_017094501.1:0-1067 GCF_001483705.2 Eufriesea mexicana
TTTTTTGTAGATGGATGTGTAAAGATCACCAGATCTAACGCTCCTCGACTTTTTCTTGTGGGGCTACTTGAAAAATGAAGTGTACGCTGAGCCTCAGACTGCAATGGCCAATGTGAGGGATCGTATCATCATTGAGTGTAACAAAATAACATCAGATCAATCATTAATTTATCGATTCAGAAAGTGTTATGATGCAAATGGTCGCCACATTGAACCGTTTCTGTAAATAGACAGTGTAAATAAAATATCTCCTAAACTAATGGTTTTTTAACATAAATAGGTTAATATTTTTTTTGTAAAAAATATGAAGGAGCATCAGCTGATGTAATAAAAAATATGATTCCATTTAAAAAAATTTTAATGATCTTCATATGTCTTTTACACGTCCATCTACAAAAGAACTAGTACCATTAATAATAATGACGTATATCTGGATAGCAATATGTGATAAACCACCCTGTATGTAAAGAAATCTAACGAAAATTAATTAATCGTTGAATAATTAATTAATAATACTAGAAGTCCTAGAAAGTAAAATATTGAAATAACAGATAACGATGCATATATTGGAGAAAATATATTTCTAATCGTACAATAACTTGCATATAGAGCGAAATGTAATCTATGGACTTCCATATTTCGTATAGTCTGCTATCTCTCTTATCGTATCTTTTCAGGTTGATGTTAACGCGCCAACACTCGTTGAAACGTATTACGATACATGAATCGTCTTCTATGGTTCATAATATAGGTGGCAATATGTGTAGACTGATATCGACATCGAGCACAGCTTGCAATGGTTCGAGAATCAGTGTATCGCCCTACTTGGTCAGCAAGTTCCAATACCGATACAGTATTTCAACGTATGGAGTATGGCATGCATATCGAATGTTTAGTCCCATGGACGATATGTCGTATATTATCGGTTCGAAGTACCAGTGAACTTCAGGATGGGTACAGTCAGGTTTATGACCACTTGACCATCACTGAAGTTTTAAACGTTGGATATGTAGAGATATCTAGAGACAGTTGAAGACCACTGCGGAAACCACCAATTTAAATATGTT
>NW_017094502.1:0-1043 GCF_001483705.2 Eufriesea mexicana
GTCTCTCTTCTCTCTCTCTCTCTCTCTCTCTCTCTCTCTCTCTCTCTCTCTCCGACGTTTCCTTGCTCCTTCTCGCCATACCTACGTTCCTTCTTTCTTCTTTTCACAGTCGCACCCGCGCGCGCATCCCGCGTTCTAAAACAAAACGAAACGCTGCACGGGCCTCTCAAGGATAACGACTATGAGGCCTAGCTGAGGCGGCAGCCATATTGCGGACAATTGAAACCGTTGCACTGGCTCTCTTTTCGGTATACCTGCAGCTGCACCAGTGGTCCGTTTGTATCACGCACGCCATAACGCGCAGATGCGCGTCGCTCGGGCCAATTAATGCGGACTCACGCACGCTCTACCCGGAAAAAGGGAATTACCGGTAATTAGATTAATGCCGAAAAATAGCCGTGAACAGTGCTGCGCCACCGCCGAGCAATCCTCTACCTCGGTTCGTTGCTACACGCGTGATCTTCATCCACGAATCGCTTCTTTTTCATTTTTCGTTTCTCTGTTTTCTTTTCCTCCTGGCTTTTCTCTCTCTCTCTCTCTCTCTCTCTCTTCTCGGATCTAACTCAGTATTTCTGGCGCAGCTGCACCGGGGGCGCGTCGATCCGTTGCGTATCAACGCGAATTTCGATTCGATAAAGGACTCGGAGCAAGGACTTTGCGGCATAAATTCGAGCTAGGGAAAATTTTCTTGCAAGATGCTTATCGCGGAACGGAGGAGGCGTATTCGAAAGCAAAGTACGTTTTCCGTTCGGCCAAAAATACACGGTTAGCAGGCCGCGTTCGCACTCGTACACGGACAAAGAATGCATTTGGCGCATTACGGGCGGACTTTTGGCGTAGGATCGGCGGGAGGGGTGGGTAACCCGACGCCGGTGGTGGCGGTGCAAGTTCAGCAGCGACGCTGTGTAAGCCATATGGCAAAGTGGGGACCGTTGGTCGGTGCGTGTGCAGCGTGGACGCGCGTGCACGAACACACGCTTGCAGGCGAGAAACGTAACCTCTACGCACGGGATGGCTAGAAAGTCGAAAAGTCGCGTCGGGCT
>NW_017094503.1:0-1068 GCF_001483705.2 Eufriesea mexicana
ATAATAATGTTATTTATGTATTTGTGGGTAGGGTATTTTGTTTTCTACGATTTTTAACGTTTAATTTTCAATTTTGTTTGTTTTTTTTTAATAATTTAATTTATGTAATGATATTATTTATGTATTTGTGAGTATGGTATTTTGTTTTCTTCGATATTTAACGTTTAATTTTCAATTTTGTTTGTTTTTTTAATTAATTTAATATATGTAATAACATTATTTGTATATAACGTGTATAACATGATTTATATAATAACATTATTTATGTATAACGTAAATAATATAATTTATATATAACGTTAACTTTTTTTAATTGTGTTATTGGCGTTTAATTTTTTAAATATGGTGTTATTTATTATTTTATTTGCAATAGAAATTGCATGGTGATTATGCTCGTAGTAGTATGTATCTTTAAGCATATATATCTTTTCATTTGATTTTGAAATATATGGATGCTATATGAATAATATTTTTCTAGAATCGCCATTTAATTTTTAGAATGTTGTATTATTTATCATTTTATTTGCAATGGAACTTGGAGAACTTAAATAGACTTACAATAGTATAAACTATATATTAATCACTTATCAAAGATGGAAATTTAAAATCTACTTTCCATGCTATATGTTTTGTTGGTGTTTTAATTTTCGATTAGATCATTACTGGAATTGTTAAGATCCTTCTCTCTATTTTTATTTTAAAAATTGAAGGTATTAAAAAAGGGATTTTGTCTTTGAAACACAACTTGTCAACGACTTTGAATGTTATTGTACAAAAATATAACGATTGCGAAGACGTTATTGACACGAATGATTAAAATAATTCCTTTATCTAAAGAAACAAAAAATTTTATTTTACTCATTTCTTCCAAATAATTTAATAAAAGTATACTGTTCTTATTAAAATATAAACTTCGCCAATATATCCACAATTTCATTCTAAACCATAGATTAATGTATCTCACTTTCTGAAAAAAAAACAGATTTATTAAAATTAATTACAAACAACAGGCGAATATATATTCAAATCGCCTATTTCTAAAATAAAATTATAACGTTTATTAATTAA
>NW_017094504.1:0-1069 GCF_001483705.2 Eufriesea mexicana
CTCAAAGGTCTATATCACTACCGATTTATGAACGATGCGTTGGTCATTCTAGAGCTGCTATAGGATATAAATCATCAACGAACATGTTTATCCAACGGCAAGAGTGCTCTGCTGGTGGATATACAGGGTGCCGTACTGTCAATTGTTAACAGCTATAGCCATAACCGTAATATACTCTGATTGTTCTAGAATTGCTTCGGAATTTACATCAACAGTGAACAAAGTAACAGAACGGCGACAATACTGTGATCATGGCTGTACTCAGTACTCTGTCGTCAATTGCTAATATCTTTAGGGATATTGGATCTGTATTTCTTACTCCAGAAGTGGTATAGAATTTGAATCATCATTGAAAAGTTTCGTCCAACGGCTACAGGGCTATATTGGCGGATGTAATATGTACCGTACTGTAAATTGTAAACATCTCTAGCTACAAGCGTAACATACATTTATCACTCTAGAGTGGCTGCGGAATTTAAGTCGTCAAGGTATAAGTTAATGTAACGGCTGCAGTACCGTGGCAATTGCTGCACCTTCTACTGCCTTGTCAATTGCTAATTTCCCAAGGGATAAATCATCCACATTTTGTCACTTTAGAACTGCTGTAAAATTTAAATCATGTGTTAGCAGGTTACTCCAACTACTATCGAGCACTGTTGGTATATGTACTAAGCACCGTACTGTCTACCGTACATAACTCTTGCGATAACACTAATATACATTGATTATTCTATAATTGCATTGGAATTCTCATCATCAGTGGCCACGATAATCTATCGGCTACAGTACTGTGACAACGGGCGAACTCATTACTGTGTTGCCAATTGTTAATATATCGGAGAATAATGTATCCGTGGGTTGTCATCCAGGAAATTTCTTCGAATTTACATCAGTGTGCAGTGTAATACAACGGCTGCAGTGCCGCAATGACGGCTGTACTCAGTACTGTGTTGTCAATTGCTAATAACTGTAGGGATAATTGATCTGTCTTTCGTCATTCTAGAAAAGCAGTAGAATTTAGAACATCAGTGGACTGATTATTCCATCTGCAACAGTGGCCTTCTCGTGG
>NW_017094505.1:0-1069 GCF_001483705.2 Eufriesea mexicana
ATTGCTGGTCTCCCCGGAGAGGAGCGGTGTATAGTAGAGCAATGGGAAGCGCAGAAATCCACCGAATAGTACTGTATAGGACGAAAGTCAAAGTTATCCTATCCTAACCTAACCGAACGTAAGATAGCAGACGCAATGTAACACAACCTGACGTGTCACGAAATATATTACTGGCCCCGCGAGAACTAAGCAAAGTGCAGCAGAGCAATGTAGAACGTTGAAATCATCCGAATAGCAGTGTACAGCAAAAAAGTAGTAAATACCCTGACCAAACCTCACCTAACCTAACCTAATCAGAGGCAAACAATCCCAACCTAACGTGCTTAGCCCACAATTGCTGACCTCCCCATTGCCAAGCAGGGAACATTAGATCAGAGTATAGCGCAGAGGTCCGTGGAATGGCAGTGTATAGCACGAAAGTCAAAGACCTCCTAACCTAACCGAAACAAACGTAACCTAGACCAACCTAACGCACCGCGGCCACTATTTCAAGCATTCCCAGATCACAGCAGGGAATACTATATCAGAGTATCGCGCAAAAATCCACCTAATAGCAGTGTGTAGCACTGCTGTCAAAGATAACCCATCCAATCCTAACCAAACATATCCCAACCGAACGTAGCAAAGCTGAACCTAACGTGCCCATGCCACTACTGCTGGCACCCCAGCACCAATCAGAGCAAATTAGAGCAGAGTGGAACGCAGAAATACTCCGAATTGCAGTGTGTAGCACAAAAGTTGAAGCTATCCTGGCCCAACCGAACCAAGCATAGCATAGACGAGCGTAACCTAACACAATCTAACTTGTCTAGACCACTATTGCCAATCTCCTGAGAGCCAAGCAGAATATACTAGTTCACAGTAGGGCGCAGAAAATTGCCGCATTGCTGCGTAAGGCACAAGAGTCGGAGGTAAATAAACTTAATCAGACCAAACCGAACGTAACCCAACGTACCCTTACCCTGCGAAACGTGCCGAGACCACCATTTATGGCGTTCGCGGAGCCAAGCTTAACATACTCGAGTAGAGTAGACAGCAGTAATCCACCGGATAGCGGCGTATAGCACAT
>NW_017094506.1:0-1069 GCF_001483705.2 Eufriesea mexicana
CCATGGGTATTTTATAAATAGCGAATTCCACATACAGGTTCGATATATAAAATCAAAGAGGAAGGAGAGATTCTTACGATGTTTATCTTATCATTTCCTACTTTAAACATCCCCATTCTGTCATCTTCAAATTTATCTATCCCGATATGGTACGTCAGACAAAATTCGTCACATATTCTAATCTTATCATGAAAATGCTCCGAAACGACTCACGGATGATATTGACAGGCTGTCAATAGCTTAATACAGAAGATATCAAACGCAAACAGCTATCATTTCGTTCATACCAATCACTTATCCTCATTTCAAAACAAAATAGTCATAAAAATAGGACTTTGATAAGAAACTATAATAAAAGATATTTTCATAGACTTTCCATAAGTAATAATAATAAGAATAAATTACATATTATCGCCAATTGCCAAAGTAAAAAATTAATAAATCTGAAAATAAAGGAGTTCGTTGTGGTCATTTACAAATAATATGAACCACTGTTAAATTTCCTCGTAGAAAACCTAATCAAACTCCAACCAAAGAACCCAATCTCAACCCTTAAAACCAAATAATGCGGAAAAATAAATAATGATTGAATAATAATACTCGTATTCATTGACACTAAACATACCATGACGAAGGAATAAAATAAGAAAAAGTTAAAAGAAAAGAAAAATTGGAATACGAGGAAATATTGCAAAATTGATCATACTTATATTAAGAAAAATTTCAAAGACAAGTGACCAAAGTGACAACGTAGAAAGCGATATTTTTAATTAAAAATTAAGAAACCATCACTTGGACACTGATAGGTGCAGTTGCATTAACACTCGCCATGAAATAAGAAGGAAAAGGTGTAGACACAATGAAAACTCCTTTTCCACATTACATTTGCCTATAATTCTCAGAGGTACGAAAGCTCCTATTTCCCATGGAAATCAAAAATTAAGAAATCCAAAAACAAAGGAGTTTATTACGCTCATTTACAAATAACAGGAACCACTGTCACAATCACCGACAAGCATAATAAAATTTCCTCGCAGAAAACCTAATCAAACTCCAACCAACCCCAATT
>NW_017094507.1:0-1069 GCF_001483705.2 Eufriesea mexicana
TTTAATTAAAATACCGAGTTAGCGTAATAATTGTTTTAAGACCAATTTTATAGTTTGAGCCACAAAATATATTATTTCTGAGTATCATCATTGCACGTAAATTGTGGGAACAGTGATTTAGACTTTATTCTATTTATTATTGTAAATTCAATTTCGAGTTTCATTTCAGCAAAATTTAATTGGGAATCGGTGATTATGTCTTAGTTCCTCGAATTGTTTTTCCAATCGATACAAAAGAACGTCGAGTGCAATTAAATTTGCGAGAGACAAATATCCGGGCGCTAAATTGCGTAATCTGTAAAAGGAAATGGAGGTACAATAGAAATGGCTGTGTCAGCGCATTACTACTCGATGGCACGTTCGCAATTTTCGATGGGACAGTCTTCGAAATTATTTATTTCGTTATCGAACCTCGTCGTGGCAACAACCATGCGGTTCTACGGATTTTTCGGAATATTTTTCGTGACAGTCTGCTTCTCCACTGTCTTACCTGGCCCAGATATACGTGAGTGTTATTAAATATTTTTAGAAAACTTTATGACAGTCCTTTTTATTATAATAATTATTGTCCCAGGTATTTATTGCGATATTCTGATATTATTAAAATAAAATTTATGTTATTCTATGGTATTTCTGATTAATTACAATTTTATTTGCCATGGAGGAGATGGTAACGATATTTTTAAATGAAACCGATGATTAAGTTGCTTTAAAAATAATAGGGATTTTATTTTTATAGTATTTTTGCATTGTGGTGGAAAAGATAATTGTAATAATACAATACTTTCAAGATACCCGGTATGTAGATATCAATGCATCTAGAACGTTCTAATTCGCGATGAATCGTACAGAAAATCATGCGATCTACGTAGAAAGAATCCAGGTCTGACTTGAATTCTGGGTAAGGTTGAAGGCTAATAAACAGCCTTCATAATATAATACTTGGATTTATATCCGAGATAAAGAAAATAAAAAGGACGTAGTCTCGAAATTGAATTAAGAATAATAAATAGAATAAAATTGAAATCATTGTTCACACAATTTATGATACTCATTGTGCAATGATGAT
>NW_017094508.1:0-1070 GCF_001483705.2 Eufriesea mexicana
AGAGGCTGTCTCGCGGGCTGGCGTTTTTTCCTGGGATAAATCCTTCGATTACGGGCTGGCGAGTCGGTAAATATAGCCGGGGCGGTGTCGGAGCAGCCTTCGAAAACTTCGTTTCGCCGTCAGAACGACGGCTTTAAGTGATTTATAATCAAAACTGGATTAGGTGGATGGAAAAGCCTTAACTCGCCGGAGCACTCGAGGCAAGCCGGCGTGAACGCGAAGCCTGGTAGTGATTTAAAAGTCTCTTAAAACGTATTAAATAAACGGTCGCTGGGAAAACGCGAGCGTTGTTCGCGTGAATAACGTCTATTTATTCTTACAGCGGCTATTTATTATTTCGAACCGAGGAATCCTCGCGAGCGGAATCATCGTATTTAATCGTCCGATACCCGATAGCCTTCGATATCGCTTTTATCCACGAATTCGTGTCCCGCGCGTCGTCGTCCGCTTTGCTAAATGTAAATTAATATACGTCCCGAGTCCGGAGCAAGGGAAACGTTTTGACAGAACGCTCGAATCCAGCGAAAGCATCGTATCGGAATATTAATGGAAAGTCGCGGTCGATAACGATTTCGTTGCGTTCCCGTCTTTTCTTTTTCCCCCTGACCCTTTGAAGCGCACAAAGAACGTTCCAGCGTTTACCGGATGGTCGTTTCGTTTTTGCGACAATTCTCGATAGAGGTTACCGCGAAACTTTGCTCAAACGGATTATTACGCGAGCGAGCAACTCGCGGATACGCGTTTCGTTAGATCCGGCGAGACGCAAGTGTATTTCGTTAATACGAGCAACGGAATACCACTTCCAAGGATAGGTTTAAATCGCGAGCGTTTCCTGCGGACTATCGCGACTCTTCGACGTTTTTCCAATTAAATTTCGCACACTCGCGATACGTTTTGCACGACGACCGACAAACGACTATCGCCGAAAGCTCGGCGGTACGAGTACCAACGGGGTCGATCGCACGGGCACACGCGCACCGCCATTTTACTCGTCGAACGACGATATTTCCCGACGACGCGAGGAAAAAATCGAAGAACGAAGAACGGGGTGATAAATTCGTTGGCGAAAT
>NW_017094509.1:0-1066 GCF_001483705.2 Eufriesea mexicana
TTTATTCGCTGCGATTCTATGAATTTCTTCGCTCCCCTACAATATGTTCTGCTTGGATCTATGGAGGCCATCCATAGTGGTCTTGTCGCGTTAGGTTGTGTTAGGTTACGTTCGGTTGTGTCACGATTGGTTATGTTAGGATACGAGAGCTTTGACTTTTGTGCTGTACACCGCTTTTCGGTGGTACTCTGCGCTATACGTTGCTCTAGTATGGTTTGCTTGTTTCTGGAGCGGCCAGCAATAGTGGTCCGGGCACGTTAACTTGAGCTATGTTACGTTTGGCTGCGTTACGCCTTGTCAGGTCGGTATAGCATAGCTTTGAGTTTTGTGCTATACACTGCTATTCGGTGGATTACTGCCTTCTACAGCGGTGTAGTATTTTCCGTTTGGCTCTTGGGTGGACAGCAATAGTGGTCGCGGCACGTTACATTTTGTTAGGCTACGTTTGGTTAGGTTAAGTTTGTTTGGGATAGGTATGGATACATTTGGCATTTTCCTTATACACTGCGATTCTGTGAAATTCTGAGTGCTACTCTCCTCTGCTACGTTCTGCTCGAATCTGTGGAGGCCAGCAATAGGGGCCACGGCACGTTAGGTTTAGTTATGTTACGTTTGGTTGTGTTGTGATTGGTCTGGTTAGGACAGGATAGCCTTGACTTTTGTGATATACACAGCCTTTCGGATGGTATCGGCGCACTACTGTGCTGTCATACCTTCTGCTTGGCACTGAGGATGCCTGCATTAGATGTCTCGGTACGATTGTTTGAGATATGTTACGTTCGGTTGGGTTAGGTTAGGTTGAGTTCGGAATGGATAACCATGACATTGGTGGTATACAATGTTATCGGTGGCTTTCTGCGCCCTACTCTTAGCTACTATATTATGCTTGGCCATGCGTAGCCAAAAAGCAGTTGCCTCGGCAAGTTACATCGACTAAGACTACGTTTCGTTGGATTAGGATAGGTTTAGTTCGGTTCGAATATCTTTGACTTGCGTGCCATATATTGCAATTCGGTGGATTTCTGTGCTCTACTGTGCTCTAGTATGTCCTGCTTGTCTGTGCGGG
>NW_017094510.1:0-1071 GCF_001483705.2 Eufriesea mexicana
AGGCAAGGAGAGTTTAATTTCGAATAATTTGAAGTTTGCATTTCGAATGTTTAATCATAACAGCGTGATTCATGGAAATGAATGAAGTACCATTTTCGTCGCCGTGATGAATGCGCGATTCCACTTACGTCGACTGCTTAAGTCTTTCTAAGAAACCTGATCGAGTGCTAATTTACACGAGTTAATTACCACTGCGAGTGAGACGTGTTCAGGAATGAAAAAGTAGTCGGTTTTTGTCGATAGGAAATTTTAAATTCGAAAAGGGTGGCCAATTATATTTCATTCGCATACCAAATATTCGTGTAATAATTAAAATAATTGGGTAATAATAATAAAGTGATAATAAATAATGCGAATAATAATAACACTAATAGTAGAGACGTATTCAATATCACAGAATAGAAAATTTAAGATTTAAAATGTATATTCAATTATATTCTGCTCACGTTTCTAATATGTAATAATAAAATAATAATAATAAAAGAAAAATAAAATAAGTAATAATCAAATACACATTGTTAAAGCACTCGTAGCCCAGTAAATTATAACTTATTTACATAAAAATAACTCAAGGTTGAAATTCAAATCTAAACCTATACAAATTTCTTTTAAATATCAAAGGATTAAATTCCGGTTTACCTTGCTTGCATTCAATAATAATAAAATTATAATAAAGTAAGAAGAATAAAATAAATAACTATCAAATATATATTTCTAATCACAATAATAATTAAATTGGTATTTACAGTTAAATTAGGTTGCTCCTTTAAAATCCAAAAATGAAATATTCTCAACGTGATACTTTTATTATAAAGGATATATTATTAAAGCACTCGTAGCATACTAAATTATAAATTATTTACATAATAATAACTCAAGATTGAAATTTAAATCCAAACCTATCTAAATTTCTTTTAGATTTCAAAGGGTTAAATTCCGATTTACCTTGCTTGCGTTCAATAATAATAAAATTATAATAAAAAATGAAAAAGTAAGAAGAATAAAATAAATAATCAAATATATATTTCTAATCACAATAATAATTAAATTAGTATTTACAGTTAAACTCCA
>NW_017094511.1:0-1069 GCF_001483705.2 Eufriesea mexicana
TTAGTTTTGGTTAGGTTGCGCTCGGTTATGATACATTTGTATAGGATTAGCTAGGGTCGAGATACGTCACGTTCGGCTGTGTTACGTTTGAATAGGTTAGGCTTGGGTAGCTTCGACTTTTGTGGCGCGCACTGCTCTTCGCTGGTTCTCTGCTCTCTGTTCTGCCTCTTATGCTCTGCTTGACTCTGTGGAGGCGAGCCATACTGGTCATTGCACGATAGGTTCCGTTATATTACATTTGGTTGGGTTAGGTTAGGTTGTGTTAGGTTAGGACACCTTTGGCTTTTGTGCTTAGCACTGCTTTTCTATGTACTTCTGCATTCTAATGAGCTGTACCACATTCTGCTTGTCACTGGGGATGCCAGAAATTGTGGTGGGAGCACGGCAGTTTGGTATACGTTACGTTAGGTTAGGTTTCGCCACGGTGCCTGCGACTTTTGCGCTCTAAATTGCATTGCGGTGGTTTTCTGCGATCTACTGAGCTCTAGCATATTCTGCCTGGCTTTGAGGAGGACATCAATTATGGTCTCGTCACGATAGTTTGAGTCAAGTTACGTTTGGTTATGTTAGGTTAGGTTAAGCTATGTCAGGATATCATTGGCTTTTGTTATATACACTGCTATTTGGTGAATTTTTGCGTTCTACTCTGCTCAAGTACGTAATGTTTGGGAGTGGGTTGACCAGAAATAGTGGTCGCCGCAAGTCACGTTAAGTTATTCTACTTTTCGTTAGGTTAAGTTGGTTTGGGTTATGTTTGGATAGCTTTGACTATTCTACTATACACTGCGTTTCTATGGATTTCGGCACTCTATCATGCATTGCCTGGCTCTGGGGACGCCAGCAATACTGATCGCGTAAAGTCAGGTTGAGTTGGATTACGTTTGGTAAGGCTAGGTTAGGTTGGCGGAGGTTTGTGTGGGTTTGACTTCTGCGCCCAACACTGCTGTTTTACGGACTTCCGCGCTCTACTGTAATCTATTATATCCTGCTTTTCCTTGGGGACGCCTGCAATTGTGGTCGCTGCACATTAGGTTGAGCTATGTTACGTTCGGTTAGGTTAAGTTAGGTT
>NW_017094512.1:0-1070 GCF_001483705.2 Eufriesea mexicana
AATTGGTAGGAGCACCGTATTGATTCGGGAATAGTTTCTTTAGACATTCAGATTCGTTTAGAGAAAGTGTAAACTGATTCATGGATGAATACAGTATAAAATTAGTATGGTCCTTGCTTTGGTGGCTGAGAGCAGACATACGACGACAAAGGGCTAGAGAATTTCAGAAATTTACGAAAATTTAGGCAGTTCAAATTTTTCGTCAATTTTATTTCGAAAGGCGTTCGAATAATTCCGAATAATCGGAATTAACCCTTTGCACTCGAGAAGCGACTTCCAGTCGTCATTTAATCAGATATTTCGAATTTGAAGTTGCCCAATGACGCGTGGAATACCGAGGTAAAATAATTCTACGTCTTATAATTAATTTGCGCTTCTTATTTACGGTTTTGAAAATATCGTCGACTTTTTGGCAGAAAGTCTTCGAATTACTATGTTTCTGGAACGAAAAGATCGCCGAGTGCAAAGGGTTAACATTAACTATTATTCAAATACAGATGTAATTTTGAGAAGTGTACTTGCATGCATAATTCTAAGTATAAAAATTTATTAATTAGTTATGATATATTAAGTATAAAAGTCGATATTAATTTTATCGAAAGCAACTGCATATTTTCAAAACTGGAAGGTCTACGACGAGTCACTTTGGTCTCTTTGATAGCGTTAGTATATAGTGTTAATATAGTGTTTGTGAAAAAAAAAATCTGATGTTTACATTAATTGTATTTAATTCATTGTAACAATACACGATTTACATATTTATCGAAAGAAATGCAGAAAAATAAATCTTTCGTTTCTAAAAAAGTTATGCGATTTAACCCCTTCCTGTGCAACGACGAGTCTGACTCGTGATGAAGATTTTGGTCCAAACATGAATATCACGAACCAGACTCGCAAATAGAAATACAATTTTTAATAAAATTATAAATTTTTCTAAATATAATTTTGAAACTGTCATCTATTATAAAATATAATATATTTATAATATTTGTAAAAGGAAAAAGGATTACAGTTTACTTCCACAACAGCAATATCACGTAAAACTGACTATATCACACGTCTTTACATTT
>NW_017094513.1:0-1071 GCF_001483705.2 Eufriesea mexicana
CCCGCGCGGACCATGGAGAGACCCCGCAGCCGGGCTTTATACATCATGGCGGCACTAAAATGGCAAGCTGGAGGTGCACTTTCCGCGTCGTTCGAATAATTATGAGCGTTAATGCGTTACCATTCTCCGACAAAGGACCATTCCCGTCTTTTTCCATATTTATACTCATCTATTTTAATACCCTCAACGCGGGCTTTATTAAATCACGAACGAGTTTTGAAAAAACGGCCGGAACGGCGTGAAACTTGTCCATTAGAGCTTTGATAGAACGGACGAAAGTTATGCCAGGCTTTCACAAGTATAATCTATTTCGTGTAACAATTTCATCTAATTACCACCGTTGGCCGCGGTGCAAGGATAATGGCGCGCACAATTTTTCGCAATAAAATTCACCTCTATCGCGGCAGGATCTCTAATATTTTCGATTCGTCTGCCCATTTATCCCCTTCCACTCCGATTCGTTCCACTCTGCAGTACACCTCGCAGCCGATGAAAAAATACACTCTTCCTCCGCGAATCGCGGCGAATGTTCCTCTCGCGTATCTCCGACCGCCGAAAAATCAATTTCCTGCTGCTTCCGCCCTACCAAACACGGCGAACACCTATGGAACAGAGACTCGCGAAGATTGAGAGTACTCCCGTCGACGAAAATAGCCAATAGAGAATAACCAAAGCGATTTTTAAGCGATCTATGTCGCGTCGTGGAAGAACAGGCAACTTCGCGTTATGGCAGCCACTGAGCTACGAGATCCTTATTTCTAAGCGGAATACACGCGACTTGGCTTCCACTTTTGTTCCTGCAGTAGGTCAGAGATTGGTTAGTGCCAGATTTATCAATATCCTGATGTTGTAGAAGCATTTTTGGATTTTATTTCCTTCCTTTGTTTCTTGAGGTACTAATGGTTACTGGATTCTAAATTTGACGTATTTTAGGGTACTGTTCCCTCGTTTCATGCTCATGGACGACTAATTCTAACCATTTAATGACGAATATACTCACCGTGTATGAAAGAGAAACGTGTTCTCATATAAAATTTGGAATTTTAATAAAAATTATATTTATTTTATATT
>NW_017094514.1:0-1071 GCF_001483705.2 Eufriesea mexicana
ATATTTTTTGATATTGACATCCATGCCATTGTTATTACTTATTTACTCTCATTTTCCTATTTGATCCTGTAATTGAAAAATTTAATGACTGGAAATAATCTTCTCTATACGCTATATTAAATTTATAAACCCGATTTGAAGCGGAAATAATTATACTCGTGATCATGATTGCGCGAAATTTCGATAGAACTATAACGATACGAATGAGCAAAAATTGTGCAAATTTATCGTGCTGTACTACACGAAAATTATGTTTCAACAATCCTTGCATCGCGTTAGGATCGAGTATGATTTGTCGAGGAAAAATCACCAGGAACGTACGTAAATTGTACAGAGGCGTATTTTATGCTATTATTAAAGGAATGCAACGAAAATAAGGGATAAAGGTAAACGGAAGGAGAGAGTTATTTTCCCGGATCGCCATAAGAATGGTAAATAATTATCGGAGAAAAAGAAAACGACACGGAGGGACAAAAGTTTCTAATTGAGCAAAAGCTCGAATGGAAAGCTGAACAGCTTCGAATATTTGCCCGGCTTAACGACAAATTCAATCGTTCGGTAGTGAATTAATTTATCCGAGAAGACAGAAACAAAATAAAGTCCTCGGAGCGAGCTAAGCTCGATCGTAATGAAGATATCGATCTCTCTGTGACCGCCCTTTCTCTCTTATCGCCGATCTCGAATACCCCTGCATTAATTGTCTACGCGCGATTTATTCCTGCAATTACGAGTTTCAGAACCCGCGAAACCGTCGCTGCATTAAACAATTTCCAAACAATGCCTATCGCAAAATAACGAATTCCAGGGGAACAACGGGAATCGCCATTTTACAAGGGAAACGCGATAAGCTTCCCAACAACTGCGAAATACCAATTATAAAATAATTACTCCGCTAAATCGCCATATTGCATACCAGTGAATATCCTCCATCAACGATGAATTCGCTTACCGATGGAAATCAAAGAATAAAATACACAGCGACTGAAATTTATCAAAATAATATCAAAATAATATCAAAATAACGATTTAACCCTTTACGGTCCTATGTCGAGCGTCACTCATTGTCAACGT
>NW_017094515.1:0-1071 GCF_001483705.2 Eufriesea mexicana
TAATAATATTAACTAATATTAACTACTAAATATTAACCCTTTGCACTCGGCGATTTTTTCGTTACAGAAAAGTAGCAATTCAGAGACTTTCTGCTATGAAATATTTTTAAGACACTAAATAAGAAATCGTATAAAGATTAAAACGTAGAATTATTTTATTTCGACATTCCACGCATCCTTGGGTAATTTTAAATTTGATATATATTAATTAACATTGATCTTTAAAATCCAATTAAATGGCGACTAAGAGTCGCCTCTCGAGTGCAAAGGGTTAACTAATAAACGTAAATATTAGTATAGATAATTTTCTTTGAAATACTAAAAAAAATTAATTTGATGTGGTAAAAAGAAAATAGTAAAAATTGAAACCCTGCCTTAAACTTTTATACAAATAAATAAACAAATAAATACCAAACATTTCCATTTGACCAAAAAAGTAAAAAAGATAACAAAATCCTAAATTGAAAATTCCTCAATAAAAATTTTCTGTATAATCATTTTCTCGTATGTCATCTTCGCTCACTATAATCATATTACGATCTTCTCTAACAAATAGCAAATTGGAGGAAAATAATAAAAGAACGGACAGTAACTAAATAAGTGTCAGAACTAACCAGTTTACCAGAGAGACAGCTCAAAGACTTCACAAGTTTCCAGGTGTTCAGAACCCTTTGACTGGTTCACGGAATTCAGACAGACGACTCTTTCTTCGTTGTAACTTTCTGAAAGAAACGACCACACTCAACTGACCGCTGTTCTAATTCGCGGCTAATTAAGACTAATGAAAGGTGGTCAGACGCGTCCAGTGTGCGGAGACGGGATGTCTAGATGGACGTCAGAGGCAAGAGACATACTCTGCTCAGCTCGACTCTTGGGTACCCTTAAAATCCCAAGTTTCGATTTTTTTGCAGCAGAATAATAGTTGACATAGTAGTAAAAGCCGTCGCATAGCCGTGGCTTCATCCTTATGTCAATAATTAATTCAGGAACAGAAAGTTAGGAGTTAAATAATCGCAAGGGCTAGGGTCTTATGTTATAGACATAGTAATTCATTTTCTCGTTGATTCTCTG
>NW_017094516.1:0-1072 GCF_001483705.2 Eufriesea mexicana
AAATAATAAAATTAACTATATAATATTGTTGACGAGAAATGATATATATAAAGACAACAATGGACGAAATATATAATAAATCACTATAGAAATGAAATTACGAATAATCCTCCAGAACGAAAATCTCGACAACAACGTAGAAAATAATGAAAATTATTTTTGATAATATTTTGATGATAAACATATTCGATTTACAATTAACACATTGGCGTAGGTAGAGGAAGATTTCGCATTCCATTATAAAAGGATATTTCATCGATAAAAATTGATGTCTCTTCAATTTATATCTCTTCATAAATCCATTTTAACAAATTTCGCAAAAATCTCAGTGACGTATACCCGCATAATCGGTGCCCCGTTCTAAACTTGAATTTTTCGTGTCTGACATGACTTTGTCGATAAATAAAATTATTTCGTTAGATGTATAGTGACAAGATGCACGGTCCAGTTACCCAACGACACTCCATTTGCATCACTGTCCGACGAAGTCGACGAAAGTTGTCTGACCTCGGCGGAGACCGCGAAGATCAGCCAGCAAGGCGATTTTACGACGCGTCGAAAATAGAAGCGTTCGTAGGAACGAAGGCAGTTATATCAACTGGTCGAACGAGCGGCAGGTGCAGGCATCATCTTCCATGCACGATACGATTTTATTGCGGCAATAAAATCAGAATAATGCGCGCGACGAACGCGTCGGCCCTCGCTGACGAGTCGGAAAAACGGACCACCGTATTTGCGAGGGAATATAAATTTTCAGTCTTCCCCTGGGGAACAGTCTGCTCCTGGCTCGCGGTTTATCCTCGCCGATCTAACGAACCGGTGTTGCGATGTTGCGCACCACGAAGGGTAAACTGCGAGTAACGTTGCATCGCACGTTTTTCCTGATTTTATTGCCGCCACTTCGTTCGTGGCTTCAAGTGTTTCCCACGCGACAGGTTCGGTGTCTGGAAAATTTATTTCCGCTCAAATGATTTTGACTGGTTGTAACCGGTTATAGATGAGTCGTACGGAAGTGTTTACACGCGCTGCGGGGAATAACACGGTGACGTGTATGGCGAGCATGGCGTGCCAG
>NW_017094517.1:0-1073 GCF_001483705.2 Eufriesea mexicana
ACGCTCGTTGAAAAGGATAGTCTCCGGTAGCTCTTTTGTTATTCTTTGCTATTCTTTTGCAATCTGAGTATTTTGCAATTAACATTTTTCCGAATGCTCACGTGCAATCAGAATTTCTTTAACCTTTTCACCTGTATAAAGACTTGTATATTTATATAATGTTTTCCATTCGTTCTTCATTTTTAATCGACAAGAAGAAAACGTTTCGAAAAGAATTAAAACGCTATCATCTATTTGCAATGAGAAATTCCTCGTGGTCGGAGGTTTTATTTTTTAAATTAGAATTTATATAATACCTACTTTTCTCGTGCCTGTTTCTTATTTTCGTACGGACAGGAACGGAAACAGGATGATATTTGCGATGAAAAGATTTTTAGTTCAATAAAATTCTAAGGATTTAACTAAGGAAACGCTATACTTGTTACGTGTTTTTCCATTGAGAAGGTTTTCACAGCCAGAATTTTTATTTCAATTTTTATTAAAAAATAATAGTAATATATATTCCTGAATTTATATAATACTTTTTCCATATTTTCTATTTTTTATCAGAGAAAGAAATAGAGGAGTAACACTATCACAGGATTAAAATATCTCTTATTAAACTATTGCTTAATAACTTTAACGCACTTCTGCCCTGAGAAATAATTTGAACAGAGAAATTTCTGAAAAGAGAAAACAAAAATTTCACAATATTTTTCCTTCCCTTTCTCATAAAAATTAAATCAGAATTTAATTATATGACTATAACAAAGTAATAAAAAATCGTATACTTAACACTAAATAACCGTTTTCAGATATTTGATTAAAAATTTTCCCTTTGAGATTTCCAATTTTTCTTTTAATATAAATATTATAATTTTTCTAGTATCCCCACTTACTTAATTTTTTTTCAACTTTCCCTTTTTCCATTTATTATTTTACCAGTGTTCAGTCGTGGTAAATTTAGGATCAAAAACTGTTTAAACACCAATTAAAGTGACTCAGAAACCCAACATTTTCCCTCACGCTCATAACCCTAAGACATTTGATTAAAAATTCTGCCTTCTAGGTTTCCAATTTTTCTTTTAACATAA
>NW_017094518.1:0-1061 GCF_001483705.2 Eufriesea mexicana
CACCCATACATCCATACATACATCCATACATATACACATAAATACATACATACATACATCTGTACATACATCCATACATACAACCATACATAGCCACATACATACAAACATACAACCTACCGCACACACATCCATCCATACATCCACCAATCCATACACCCATCCATAAATACAAACATATATCCATAAATAGATCCATACATACATCCATACATACATCCATACATTCATAAATAAACGCATCCATACATACGGCCAGACATACGCCCATACAATCATTCATACATATGACCCTCCATTCACGTATGCATACATAAATACATACATCCATTCATAGATGCACGCATACATCCACCCATCCATACACCCACCCATCCATTCATTCGTCCATCCATCTATCCGTCCCTTAATCCAATCATCCGTCCAGCCAACCTTCCGTCCATCCATACACGCGTCCATCCGTACGTAGAACCATACATACAACCACACATTCATGCACTCATCCACCCATACATCCATCCATCCATCCATCTATCTATCCATACTTCCATCCACCAGTACAGTCGTGCATCCATACACACATCCATAAATCCATCCATCCATAAACCCATCCACCCACCCATACATCCATCCATCCATCCATCCACCCATTCATCCATCCACGCGTACATCCATCCATCCGAAAATCCATACACAAACTCATTCATCCATCCATCCATATATCCAGACATACAACCATACATACATCCATGCATACATCCATAGATATATCCATCCATATATACATATATACATCCCCACGCACATACATAAATATACCCACACAACCACCCATACGTCCCTCTATACATACATCCATACATGAATCCATACAAACATCCATACATAAATTCGCACATGCACCCAGCCATGCATCCATACATACATTCGTACATTCAACCACTCATACATACATACATACACCCATACATGCATACATACATACATCCGTACATACATACATCCATACATACATCCATCCATACATCCCTGCATCCATACATCCATCCATGCGTACATCC
>NW_017094519.1:0-1073 GCF_001483705.2 Eufriesea mexicana
TGAACAATATAATAAGTCTTATTATTCTGTAACTTTTTACCCATATAATATGAGCGAAGCTTTGCTTTCGCCGTAAATATCCACGAGCCATCACCCACGTCCAGGCCCCCACGAACGCGATAAACGTGATCGATTGTCCAGGAAGAAACTCAATTGCCCGAGCGATCGCTAATTTATTCGATAATTATTATACTCTCTCCAGTGCAACCGTGACACATCGCTCTACACGTGGGACATAATACTTTGCGCTGCGATCCTGCCCCGTAATTGACGCGAATTTATGTCCCTGGCAATGCGCCAAGTCAAGCAAGCAGCAGCATGACCAAGCACCGTTTCAGCGTCGCGACGACGTGTTACGGTAAGAAAATTTCAGAGACGACATGTGCACCCTTACACGTGCTTCGGACGCGCCATTCTACTCCGCGATGGGTTAATTATTGGGGCAAAAATGGCCATTCATCGTTACTTGGGACCAGATCGTGATCGTTGGTCTATCCTCTGAATAATTAGAGAACACGTGTGAATGGGGTCGCGACAGGATTTATGGGAACGTGGCTCTATCGTGAGAGGATTTATTGGTGGTAGGTATTTTGTTATTAAAGGTTGTTGATATTGATCGAAGATTTTTGTTCCTGCTGGCATCATTGGGGATATTGATATTGGCTTTCATCGAAGTGGAATGTATTTATGGAAATATGGAATATTAGTAATGTTATTATTGCACATATACTATATGTAATTTTTGGGACTATTGATATTGCATTATATGGAAATGGGAATTTATTATATTACCACAAAATGGTTAATGGTCAGTAATATTATTATGCATAATGATTATGTTATTTATAATACTAGGTATGTATATAATTTTTGGAAATATTAATATTGGTCAATTGATATTGAATATTGATCGAAATGGGAATTTATTATATTACCAAAAAATAATTAATGATCAATATTGTTATACATAATATGTATAACTATGTTATTTATAATGTTAGATATATATATATAATTTTTGGAAAAATTAATATTTGATAATTGATATTGAATTTTACCGAAATGGGAATTTA
>NW_017094520.1:0-1073 GCF_001483705.2 Eufriesea mexicana
TGTAATCACGAGCAACCGGAAATAATTAACAAATGGACATAGTCCACTTTCAAAATAAACGGCTCACATACTGATGGATTCGTGCGATTAGGCGCTGCAGTCAAAAAGTAGAAAATTTCAAAGTTGGTCATGAAATAACGAACGATCGAAACACTTCCGGAACAATTTGTGCAGTTGATATTTTAATATTGAATTCTTGAATACGTCTAAACAATTGTCAATCAAATTTGGCAGAAACTGTTATATTTGTTATAATTGTTCGAATGAGAGTACCCAAATCTGCGAACTACTATTACTATCTGTGTTGAGGTAACTAAAAATACTATTAATTATAACATATTCACGCGTACGACATCCACCGCTGTTGTCAAAATAGAGTCAGAAATAGTTTAGCAAGAAACTAACGCTATTTTCCACCACCGTATACAGTAGTGCCTCGATAGTAGACACGCGACCACTATCAAGAGAGGTAAGTGTTCTGAGAATTGTCGGTGTTTTAAGTAATCTTCGAGACTGTCGGTGTGTTAGTTCTTCGCCTATTTGCTTATCTTCGTCGAAGCCAGTGAACTTTCTCGGCTACCTCAAGCTGGTTCTCGCAGAACCGAATCTGTCCTGCGAAATGGAAGGGATGACTCTGGCTTTACTGTCGAGACATTACTATATGGGTACTAATACTATGCATTGCCTAAGAAACAAGTGCCAATTTACTTTGTATCAATGTGACGAAGATGGCGTGAAGCCTTCTAACATCCGGAGCCTAGTTAGTCTGACCTAAGTTTCAAATAGAACGAGTATGGACAACGTAAAAACTTTTCAGCGAAGTATTAAATTGACTGGATCATTTCCGATTTTTATGACCTTGAAATATGTTTAACACGTTGAGTGCGGCGCCGATTTTGCTATACTTTCCACTCAGGCGACAGCGAGTGAGCACTTGATGTCGAGCACTGAAATATACTGAAGAGTATGAGCAGAAGATTACTTTCTTTCACTTTGTCGTTTGGACCGTGAGAATGGTACAGCCAATGCACAAATATACAAATTATAAAGAGAAGATAACGAGGTGGGGAATG
>NW_017094521.1:0-1073 GCF_001483705.2 Eufriesea mexicana
ACTATAGATTGCCATACGGCGGATTCCTGCAATCTACAATGCTGTACTATGCTGTGCTCGACTCTGAGGTGGAAAGTAATAGTAGTTGTGGCACATAAGGATGATTTATGTCACGTTTGGTTAGGCTTGGTTATGTTAAGTTTGGTTATGATGGTTCAGATTTTCGTGCTATACGCTGATATTCGGTGAATTACAGCGATCCACGTGGCTCTACTGTACTCCCCTCGAGTTTGGGGAGGACAGCAATAGCCTGTGTGGTACGTTAAGTTGAGTTCGGTTATGTTTGGTTAGGTTGGGCTGGGTGATGTTTGATTAGGATCGCTTTGACTTTCGTGCTGTACAGAGATACCCGGTGGAATACTGCGATCTACTGGCTCTACTATATACAACATGGCTCTGTGGGCGGTAGCAATAGGGTCCTCGGCACGTTGGGTTGAGCTATGTTACGCTTAGTAAGGTAAGATCAAGCCAGGTAAGGTATGGATATCTTTGACTTTTGTGCTATACACTACAATGCTGCGGATTCCTGCGCTCTACTGTGCTCTAGTGTATTCTGCCTGACTCTGCGGGTGCCAGCAGGAGTGGTCGTGGCACGTTAGTTTCACTTAGGTTACGTTCGGTTGGTTTGGGTTGCGGTACGCTTGGATAAGATGGCTTCAGCTTTGTGCTATGCACCGAAATTCTGTGGATTTCTGGGCTCTACTCTTCCTAATATGTTCTGCATGGGTCTGGCTATGCCAGCAATGTTGGTCTCGGCATGTTGGGCTGATTTAGATTACTTTCGGTTGTGTCACGTTTTGTTAGTTTAGGAAGGGTAACTTTTACTTTTATGCTGTACACTGCGATCCATGGATTTCTGCGCTCTTCTCTCCTCTCATAAGTTCTGCTTGGCTCTGTGGAGGGTGGCAACAGTGGCCCCGGCACGATAGACTGTGATATGTTACGCTTGGCTACGTCACGTTTTGTTAGGTTAGGACACGATAGCTGTGACTTTTGTGCTATACTCCGATATTCGGTGGAATTCTGCGCTACCCTTTGCTCTAGTATGTTCAGCTTGGCTCTGGGGATGCCAG
>NW_017094522.1:0-1071 GCF_001483705.2 Eufriesea mexicana
CTGCGCTGTACTGCGTTCTAGTATTTTCTGCTGAGCTCTGGCGAGGCTAGCAAATGCGGCCTCTGCCCGCCAGGTTGAGATATATTACGTATGGTTTCTTTACATTTGGTTGGTTTGGGTTTGAATAGCTTTGACCTTTGTGCTTTACACCGCCATTCGGTGGATTCGTGCGCACTAGATTGCTCTAATGTGCTCTGCTTGGCGATGGGGAGGCCAGCAACATTGGTCTAGGCGCGTTAGGTTTTGTTAGCTTACGTTCGTTTGTGTTACTCTTGGTTAGGTTAGGATAGGATAACTTTGACTTCTTGCGCTGTGAGTTCTGTTCGGTGAATTCCAGCGCTCTTCGTCTATCTACTGTACTTTGGTCGAATCTGCGGAGCCCGGCAATGGCGGTCGTTGCACGGCAGGTTTAGTTAGGTTGCGTTTGGTTACGTTAGGTTAGGACAGGTTAGGTTGGGAAATCTCTCAGTTTTATGCTATACACTGATCTGCGGCGTATATCTGCGCTGTACTGTGCCCTAATATGTTCTGCTTGTCTCTGGGGTGGCCGGCAATTCTCGTCTCGGCATGCTGGACTGAGCTATGTGGCGCTTGGCCTGGCTACGTTAGAAAAGGTTTGGTTATTCGAGCTTCGACTTCGGTACTATACGCTGCTACTCGGTCGACGCCTGCACTCTGCATTGCTCTACTAGCATCTGCTTGTGTCTGGGGAGGCCATCAATATTATTCGTGGCACGTATGGCTGAGTCAAGTTACGTTTGGCTTTGTTATTTTAGGCTGTGTTTGGCAAGTATGGCTTCGTCTTTTTTGTTATACACCGCTATTCGGTGGATCTCTGCACTCTACTGTGCTCTAGCATATGCTGCCATGCTATTGGGAGACTAGAAGTGTTGGCCTCGGCACGTTAGTCTGAGGCATGTTGCGTTCGGTTAGTTTAATTTGGGTTAGGTTTGGAAAGGTGTGCTTCGCGTTTTGTGCTATACACTGCTATTCGGTGGTCTTCTGCTCTTCTCGTTGCTCTGATATACTCTACTCGACTCTGCGGAGGCAAGCAACTGCGGTCGTTGCACG
>NW_017094523.1:0-1077 GCF_001483705.2 Eufriesea mexicana
GGTATACATTGAATGAAACATTGCGTTTAAAATGTCATGAGCTATTTTGAAGTCATGGAATAAGGTGGGTAATGTAATATTTTGGATACATTTATAGAACAGCTATTTATGCGTCCATTAATTACTTCGACCATAAACCAATTTTTTGTAGTAAATCGTAATTTATTAGCTTGTTCAACTATCAATGGTTTTGAAAGTCCACTTGCAAATGGCGGCATTTTAGCAATGAATTCTCTTCCTATGATTTTCTGCAGAGAATGTCAAAAATCACGATCCACGAGGAAAACACCATACGCTTAAAATTGATTCCATCTAACAACAGTTCATTTAAAATTGATGCAATATTCTTAGATTTATGATGTAGACCCTAAATATTTGCTATATAACCGCCCATATAACCAATTACTGACTCAGTACCGAAGAGGAAGACGACGAAACATGATACTCGAGTATGTTCGATCAGTCGCATTTTTACATATTTCGACTCATTTTTTACAATTTGCCCATCATTTCTTGGCAAAGTAAAAAAATATTTATTTTTTAACATTTTCCTTTAGAACACAAGTATAGACTGAACAATGTTACAAAAAAAGGAAGTCAAACGACACATTAAAGACATCAAATTGGACAAAACTCCGAAATATGACCTGATAAATGGTAAAATAATAAAAGAACTCCCAGGCAAAGCAATAAGAATAATCACTGTAATATTTAATGCCATACTAAAATTACAGTACTTTTTAATTACATGGAAACTGACTCAAGCTGCAACGTTATCAAAACTAAATATAAGTGTACACTAACTTCGTCATATAAACCAATATCCCTGCTACCATAAATATCGAAAATATTAGAGAAAATAGTCCCAGACAGACTATAGATAATAATAACAGAAAAACAATTAATTCCAGACCTTCAGCTTGGCTTCAAAGAAAAACACGCCACAGTAGAACAGATTCACGGAATAATAAAAAATATCAATACTCCCTTTGAAAACAACAAAACAAAAGGTACTGTACAACCTTCTTTCCAGACATTGAGAAGGCATTCGACAAGGTCTGGCACAAAGGATTACTG
>NW_017094524.1:0-1078 GCF_001483705.2 Eufriesea mexicana
GAAAAATTATTCGACGAATTAATCGAAAAATTATTCTCCGAATTATTCGAAAAATTATTGGATGAATTATTCAATAAAACATTGTACGAATTATTCGACAGATCATTCGACAAATTATTCCACGAATTATTGGACGAATTATTCGAAAAATTAGTGAATAAGTTATTCAATAAATCATTCTACGAATTATTCGACAGGTTATATGACAAATTATTCGAGAAATTACTCAATAAATTATTCCACGAATTATTCGACAAATTATTTGTCAAATTATTCTCCAATTTATTCTGCAAATTATTCCACAAATTATTCCTCAAATCAAAGGGAAACAAAAGGATATTCGAGGAACAATAATATCCAAGGAATCTGGTTCTAAATGTTTATACCGTCCACGTCAAAGATCGCAATTTTATTACGTGCAAATGAATATTTAACAAGAAAACAACTCGTTCCGCAATTAGACGATGACTATGAACATTCGCGATAAGAGGGATCAACATAGGTGTTCCAATTAGCTTCTCACAAACTTTGCAGAGATTCCATCTCGAAAATTCCTAGAAGTTACGTGTATCTACAATACTTTTCGATAACTAAATTCCAGGAAATGCCCATAAAAAAGTATCGACAAAAAAATATTCAGAAAAAATTTCCAACACCGTTCACCGTTCGTATCTCGAATCTCGCATCGACGCCATATATCGAAAACACGCCGTCGTGTTTTCGAATACGAAACGTTCATCAAAACTCGCAAAATTTCTCACAAATCCTCCACGGAAATCACCTGGCACGGGAAAACAAAATTCCTCAATGGTAAAAAAAATTTTTTACGATTTTCATTCGTTCGCGAAAACTACCCCAAACGACAAATGCAGATAGCTCAAACCTAAACCTAATCCACACCATGCACACATAACACAGTGCATGCACCTTTACGATTTCCCGTGGTTCGTGAAAATTATTGTAGACCACAAATGCAGACGTCTCAAATCCAAAAATAATGCACACTATGCACACATAACAGAGTGTATGCACCTTTACGATTTTCCGTGGTTCATGAAAATTATTATAGACGACAAAT
>NW_017094525.1:0-1078 GCF_001483705.2 Eufriesea mexicana
ATCAACCGGATTCCATGAGTGAGAACATGAAAAGTTTGGAATTGTTGAGTGCTCATCGCGAAAAAATTTCACAGCTCATATGGTTAATGCCAAAAAACGGGACTCAAGGCAACAGAGTGCCGAGAGGACCATCACTGGACTGCGAACAGCAAGGATCGTGAGACGAGAAAGGCGTGATTGGCCCGCGAGCGAGACAGTTTCTTCGTTCGCCACTATGTACCACTCAGTCGTTTCGGTGCGGTCGGGAGAGATGTACGTAGATACGGGAAGCGTCATTGTAGCCATCACAAGTGGCTTTGACTTCGGAAAGTCGGATGCACATGCCTAGCGACCAGCGGCGTGATGGTGCAGCGGATTGGAAAATGGCCAGGTATGTATGCACAACGCGCTCGGCAAGGCGTACGATGCTGCTTCACCAGACACACTTGCTATATTATAGCCGGTGCTTAACCGTGCCGCATAATAAAAAGCACCCATCTTCGAGCCACTAAATTTCACGTATTCGCTTCGCGCTGGCGAAAAGTGGCGGCACGTAAAACGCATCGCAACAGGAACCGACCGTATATAATTCCTATTATATACCGAAGGGAATTCGGGATTGGTTGATTTGCATATCATAAATATCTGATTCGCCAAACTATTCACATTTCTCGTACGACTGCAGAGCCAGCTGTACGTTATATTGTTGCAGGGACCTTGGAATGGCGGGTGAGGAAGCGTTAGAGGATTTTTCGTTATTTCCATACAATCCTGACGACATTAGAGAATGTCTGATGTGCGTGCGTGGTGCTGGTTAAGGTTGTCACATATGCTTGATGAACGTAATTACATGGTTAGGGAATGGGGAGTAATCGGTTTCAATCGAATTATTGCTTATGTATGTCTTCCAATGTGAAAACCTTGACCGTCTTAATTGTCGAAGGGAAAAGAACTTGTTGACTTTTGATATTTTGATACGATTGGTTGCGTGTGTTTTGGTAGACTTTATTGAGATGATGAATAAATCGTATAAGTGAAAGCAATAGTTTTAGTATGGAAAGCAACTAATTTTCAAGCGATTATTCTGAACATACGTATT
>NW_017094526.1:0-1078 GCF_001483705.2 Eufriesea mexicana
TTCTGGCCGCACAGACACGTCGCTTCCTCTTCCTTTAACTTTGCAAACCTCTGTCGTTTCCTCCGCGTTCGGCCTCCTTCTGTTAATATATACGTATACTACGTCTATATGTATACACAAGACTCGACAGTAATTAACCAAGAACTTGTCCCGTCTGGCCACTTCAGTGAAGTGGTGGATGCGTACGAACGATTCAAGAATATTGCGGCTACCGCGATGTAGACCAACTGTGATGCGCGTTTGCCTCGAAATCGAAAAGAACAAACAGACTACCGCGTCGTAACAGAGGAGCGGCAGAGCCGTGGGATACGCTCGTTTGTATATAGGCTGGAATTTTTAAGCCTCCAGTTTGTAGCTTCTCGTCCGTAGATACCATCGGTAGCTTTGGGATCAGTGTAGTCTCCGGGGAAGGAATAATTGGAGAGGATGTGGCCGTGCACAGTAGCTGTTTGTGAAACCTCCTGAATAGACTGGACGAGTGAAACAACGTAGGATGAAGTTTTGGCAGCCCATGTCGGTTCTTGGAATGCTACCTATGGAATGCGTCTGACTGACAGGACTGGTAGATGATTTACAAATTCGATTTGGCATCATATTTTCAGGTTATAACATCTGTATACACTAGACATGGGAATTAAAACACGATAGGTTAAGGATAAAACATAAGCTATACTTCTGCAAAGTTCTAGACCTCTCCTACTCAAAAATGTCGAAAAGTTAAAGGCTTTAGCTTTTCCCTTGATGCTCGAGTTATCGAGGTTCGATTATGTATGAAAGAGAATAAGAAGGATGGAAAAAAAGAAGTCATTGCTTTCAATGTTTCAAACTTAGGGCAATCCATCGAGCAAAATTGACATAATATACTTTTAACAATTAAATTTTCGTCCACTATTCCCATTCTATCTTTCTACATACATGTAAGGACACTATAGTTACTTCAAACATAATATCTTGGAAACTTAATACACAGAAAGAGTTTACGTGTTTCAAATAGTTAACATCGGTTCACAATTCAATACCTAATCAACCTTCGTTTCACTTATTCTAACCTCCAATCGCGGACAAATCAGTAAAACTT
>NW_017094527.1:0-1078 GCF_001483705.2 Eufriesea mexicana
ACATGACATGACATGACATGACATTGACACCCTTTTTTAGTAATGTACCATAAATTATCATATTTATACTAAAATGAAAAAAAGGCTAATAAAAGTATATATTTTGTTCGAAAATTATTATTATATAATTAATATAATAAAATCACGTACTATAGGAAGAATGTTCATCAGGAATTGAAGGTTAATCGCATAAAACCCTAGCTCGGAGTCACAGAAAGCAAACCTGAGCTGAATTCAAGCTATTCTTCTCCAGCGAGACTAATCAATGCTCAACATCACAATTCACCCATTCATTCCCACGTTCCCCGCCTTATTAATTGTTCCCGCTCTAACATTCAACGTTTCACGCTAATCCACTATTCCATTTTCCGTTTTTTCCTATTTTTCGAGCCGCCTTACGACGAAACAGAGGCGCGGCCATCGAATCACCGTCGGTGATCTCGGAAAAATCAGCCAGATGGCGTGGATCATTAAAAGCCGCGTTCCCGAAGCGATGGAAATTTCAATCGGTCGAGAGGGCGCCGTATCGGGGCCGGTAATCGAGTAATCGACCGTTCGCGCTTTGAATGCGCCATTGTGCGCTCGCACGCGTGCGCACACGGCCTAAGTAAATGCGACGCGGCGGAAAAACGCGGACACCGTGCCGTTACGTGAAGTCGTGTGGCTATTAACTCTCGACGAAATTGAACGAGATCCGATCTCGCACTCCCACGCGGAATACGCGCGAGCGTAAGAGGAAATATCAGCGTGGAGGAATATAATCTGGCCGGGGCTCTGTGGCTGGTTATCACAAGAACCGGGAAAAATGTCGCTCGTAAATTTCTTCCCGCATTACCTGCATCGTTCACAATGGGAGGCAAGTATAAAGGAAATTCGAGAGAGTTATCGATTATCCGGCCAAGTTGTGGTTACCGGTGATATTTCGGCTTGGGAGTGTCTCTTTGATTCTTCCACCAAGGGTAATGTGTGTGATTTATGACAAGTGCATGGTACATTGTTGCCACACATTCTTTTCCGTCAATTATTGGGTACAGTTGCAATTTTAAATTTGTGTGCATCTTGGCTCGAGACTGAGATA
>NW_017094528.1:0-1079 GCF_001483705.2 Eufriesea mexicana
ATAAGATCTCTCGGCAAGGCAGAGAATACGAAGCCTTCGAGGGCATTCCCTATGGGCAGCCCCCGGTTGGCGAACTTAGGTTTCAGGTATGTTGAATAAAGCGTTAACACTAGAGGTATCTGCGAAAGTTGGATAATATCTAAACCTGATATATATAATTAATTTTAATTAGTTACCTAGTTGGTTTGGTAATATTGTTATTAAAAAAATGAAATTGTTTATTATAAGATAATAATTAGAAAGTACATTATGAATATTCAGCCACCACACCCAGCCGAAGAATGGTCGGGTGTGCTATCAGCCACGAAGAAGGGCTCTATCTGCACACAGTATCTTATGAGGAGTATGGCTATCGATGGACAAATTATCACGGGTGACGAGGATTGTCTGTATGTGAACATTTACGCTCCAATTAGGAACGGCAAGAACACTCTGTTACCTGTCATTTTCTGGATTCATGGCGGCGCCTACTTGTTCGGCAGTGGAAACGACATGAACGAGACACTCATAATGGACCGTAATGTCGTGCTGGTCACGGTCAATTATCGTTTGGGACCATTCGGTAAGATTACACATAGAATATATAATAAATCCCTAGAAACAGTAAATTATGATGCCTTTTTTTAAACAGAAATATATTAATTGTAATGTTAACAGTAATAAGAAAATGATCTGTCTGCAGTAGTAGTCTCTTTTGGACTATTGTAGTTGAAGTTATGAAAATAATACAACTACAGAAATTCATCTCGCTATGTACAGGATATTCGACTTAATAAATACAAAGTATTACGACGTGGAGGGTTGATACAATTCTAAACAGATTCGTCCAAAAATTTGTTTCAGGTTTTCTAAGCACGGGGGATAGCTTGGTGCCCGGAAACATGGGGTTGAAGGATCAAAATCTGGCACTACGCTGGGTGTCGAAGAACATCGAGAACTTCGGTGGGGATCCGAAAAATATAACTCTTATGGGTTTCAGCGCAGGAGCCTCTAGTGTCCACTACCATTATTTGACACCACTGAGCGCTGGACTTTTCCATAGTACGTGGTTACGATCGCAGTATATTGTCTTGCTGATA
>NW_017094529.1:0-1079 GCF_001483705.2 Eufriesea mexicana
TATTCATGTGTGACATGAAATTACACAACGTGTCTGACTCGTGATATTCAAGTTTGACCCGAAACTTTCATCACGAGTCAGACTCGTGAGAATAGAGTTAGGGGTTAATCATTAATTACTGACGACTTGATTTGGAACAATACTTAACATACTGTAATATTCTATGACTTTCACAATGAAGTTTCCTATGTTAATGAAAATTATTTTTTAAACATAACCTAATCTGCTCGAAAATATAAAAATATCATGGACCTCACGAAATCTTCAAACCTCTCCATTTTTCTTCCTCTCCTCGAATCTTCGCAGAGTCCTCATCACCCTGGTTTATCCAACGAATGACACCCTATCTCATTTCACCTCTATACTACTATGAGCAAGAGAGAGAGACAGAGATACGAAGCGCACGAAATCATCCCCCATCGGAGGCGTGTCCCCAGTCCGATGACCCCGATATCTCCCAGGCGGGTCAGATTTTTTTCGATTAAATCAAGCCTGACGGAAAAAGGAGGCGTGTGACGTCTGGCTGACGTTTCTGGCAGACACAGGCAGCCGCTTTCTAATTGACACCCGCGAACGGGGAGATGGGGCGCGCACGATATCTCGCGAGCGTTGTGGGACCAGCCGTGTCAAAGGGGTCCCTCGTCCTCCTCCGGACGAGGGGCGGGGTCGGAATTGAGATTGACAGTTAATTTCGTGGTAGTCCGGGGCCGGGCCGAAATTTCGAAGCGTCGGGATTGACCTTCCGCTCGAATGGAAAGCCGAGACGATCGGGGGGAACGGCGATCCCGCAACTCAGCTGCGACATCTCGCGGCGGCGCGCGGTACTTCCGATCCGGCGCCCGCGGAACCAACGTTCGCACCTCGTCGACGATTCCCGACCAGTTTGAAGGCTACCTTGAACGACGTGTTCGGGAGTTCTCGCGGATTTCAAGGTGGACACCAAGTGTATTTAGTGCAGGGTACTTGAGAATGAAGATATGGTGATTTTCGAGTGGGGAAAGTCGAATTAATTTTTATATTTTGGGAATTAAATTGGAGAAATTTTGTATCTGGTTTTGAGTAAAATTTCACTCGATTTT
>NW_017094530.1:0-1079 GCF_001483705.2 Eufriesea mexicana
AGAGGATCGAGATGGGATTGATTGGGCTTGGGTGTTGGAGGTTGATTTCAGAGTTTTCAGGATGGAAAGTTTGACAGTGGTGATTGGTTTGAAGGTGTTTGGAAATTGGGGTAATATTGGAAAGAATTTTATTTATCGGTCTTGATCAATTTTCGCTTGAAGTTGTGATTAGGGTCGATGGTGGATAATTTACACATCGATAATTTATTGGGCGTGGGTGTCTGTTCGAAAATGTAGAAGATTTGTACGAGTTTTCGTGAAATATTGAAATGTATGAGCGATTTGATCGTATTTGAATGTTGTATTGGAAACATTTCTATAACGTATGTCGACTGGATGATTCTTTTAGGGTGTAATTTATCGTATTTAAGGGAATCTAAAACCCCGTGCTCGATCCTACGAGAGCCTCTTTGCTCCCCCTATTAAACACTTGACTGGCATCAATAGGACCATTCAAGATGGTACTCCAGCATTAAGAGATCACTCGTGGTTACATCGAAGATGTATTTCATGAAGCAAATGTCATTGATATGCTTGATAAAAAGAGAGGAAACTTAAATAGAATTAAATATTACAGTTTCTATGAAATTAATTAAATATTAAGATTTATTTGGACGAGTCAAGTCGAACACGAAAGTAATAAAAATTCGTCATGACTGATGTTTAGCTGTACAACACGAGCGTGGTCCAAGGAAGCCTAAACAACACCAACAACAGTCGCCAATCGCACCACCTTTACACAATGATCGATTAAGGGCTGGCCTTAGCTCCTCTTATGTTCTCTTACACCAAAGGTGTGTATAAAATTCTTATTCAAAACATAATTAAAGCCTGTCAAGTCTATTATCAACTCTATACTTGTTCGATACAACAAAATCAATTAATTTCTTATTATCCTTAAATTCTTTGTGAAAAATCGGAAATGAGCTGTCAAAATTCAGATTCTGTCATAACTTTCTTAGAAATTAAAATATTAAATAAATATAAACATTTTAATTCGTGTCTTGGCATGCTTTGAATTTATTTCAGTACGATGGCTGACACATCAGTGATTTATACTACTTATAAAATCTTCTTTC
>NW_017094531.1:0-1080 GCF_001483705.2 Eufriesea mexicana
ATCTTCAAAAATCACGGTGAAACGATTTCTTCGCGTACGATGTATCCGGAGCGTGTAAAAATTTCTAAAACCGTGTAATATCAGGTCCCGGCGTCAAATACCGGCCATTCTTCGCATACTCGTCGAAACCCTGGACGAATATGCAAACTACACGGGACGGCGGACCGAACTATTATACGCGACAGAAGAGCGTGACGACTGGAACAAAAATATCAGAGCGGATACATGCAGCGCGCCGCGTCGCGGGGATAAAACCGTGGGCTATCGCGTGGTTAAGATTCATTAAAATCGCAAACACGGCCGAATCCCGTCGTTCACCGAATCCCGGGAGGCGGCGCGGGAACGAGGGGGGAAAAAAAAGGGAACGAAAGGCAGGGAAACGGACGTGGGTGTAAAGGAAAATTCGTAGTGCCAACGGTGTATTTTTTTCCGATGGCCGGTGGGGCCGGCCGACGCTTAATTAGCCGCACATCCTCGCCGGGGAGAGAGGAGGCGTTACATCATGAAATGTTTCGAAGCCCGCGCTGATTACGTCGGCTGGCCGTTTACACGGCGCGAAAACTTCGGAATTATTCTCGATTATTCAAATTCGCAACCCTTGCCGCGCTAGGGCCGATTCAAATTTATGCAAAAATCCGGCAACGCGAACCGCCGTTCTTATTAATATGGATCAATTTGACGTACTCCCCGCGTCTGTTCTCGTTCGCGTCTATCCGCGCCATCTTCGTTGTCCTTTTTCTCCCTCTTCTTTTTCGTCTAGAAAAATCGGGACCACCTGACCGGCTGATAGCTTTGCCTCTGTCTGCTCGATCCTTCGGACGTGCGTTATAAGCTGCCCCAATCGTGGCACTGCTGTTGGAAGAACCGTGAACCCTTTACACGAGTACGGCCCTGCGTGTACAGCGAAAAAATTTACGATATTGCGCGACGATACTGCGCGAACAGTATGACACTTGTGATAGGAAGAAAATTTGAAGATTCTATCGGTAAAATTTGAAAACTCAACGATACACGTGTTGTAGATACGAGCTGTGGTGGCGCTAGTGAGTTAAGCGCAAGATGGTCCGAACGTTTACTCGC
>NW_017094532.1:0-1080 GCF_001483705.2 Eufriesea mexicana
TGGAAACACGAAACGGTTAAGGGATTACCGACAATCGAAATAATCGAAAATGATCGAAATGATCTAAATCATCGAGTATCTGGAATCTCATGGCTGTCAAAGAGACACACGAGGCTACCTCGCGTATAGACACCGTCCGCGGATGGAAACTCGAGAAAAAGAAGGCACACACCTGACACATGTGCCTTCTTTCGTGACAAATCCGATTTCGTTCGATCGAAATAACCAGCCACGTCGTGACGTAATGTCACCTTCGCGCAGCGTCGAAATCAGGCTGGTTCTCCGAAACGGATGATCCGCGTGAGATTCGCGGGATCCTTTAATGGTCCCGTAGCCCGGTGTCATCCCTGGTAATAGAGGTTCGCGGGGTAAATTCGAATTTCCCGAGGCCCGTGCGAGTGGATGTAAAGGGAGAGGGGGGAAGAGGAATTGGTCGGACAGGTGCGCTCGTTGGTGGAAAATGGTGGAGAGAAGCTAGAGGGCGGACGCAGAGGAGGCGGTGGCGAGATGCAACGTGCAGAATAGAACGCCGGGGTGCCAGGTGTTTCGGAAAGTTATTTTCGATTGCAGTTTCGATGAGAGTCCGTGCAGAGG
The DNA here is from genome assembly GCF_001483705.2 of Eufriesea mexicana. Classification (NCBI taxonomy): domain Eukaryota; kingdom Metazoa; phylum Arthropoda; class Insecta; order Hymenoptera; family Apidae; genus Eufriesea; species Eufriesea mexicana. The sequence goes on from NW_017094532.1 coordinate 595, forward strand.
GGGAAAGGGCCGGTCCGCGGAGTCGTGTATTTTTAGGTGGTGCACGGCATGCGGCGCACCACCGCAACGTTTCGACACGACCCGAAATAAAGTGTTTATCGAACGACACGGTGGATCGCAGCCGGCAACAGCCTTCCGTCCCTGGCCAGCGAAAGTAGATCGGTTTACGGGACACGTATATGCACGCGGGGACAATGAGTAATTAATAGCCCGTGCTTCCTTCCGTTTCCGACTGCGGACAGTCTCCCTGTCAAACAACGCCGATTCCACCGTGGATCACCGACTACGCGATCTCTGCTTCGCTTCCTCTATGCTTCTTCAGCGGGAATAACGAGACCGGTTATCAATTCACGAGTATCGTTTCTTTAACCACTTGCGCTATAAAGACGTGTCACGCACGTAGAGATGCTTTCGTTCCAAAGCCGCCAGCGACGTGTGTACCACGTCGATAGGCATTTGTCGCAGAATCAAAAACGACGTGTCCGT
>NW_017094533.1:0-1081 GCF_001483705.2 Eufriesea mexicana
CAAACTAAATTGTTACATAATTTCATTCATAAAGGTATTATTTCACACACGAAACACCTGTACATGTCATTATAGTACTCTAATAATCATAATTAAAGTTAGCTTACAATTAATTCCACTTTCGTTCCATTTTCCCAAATTAATCACTCGACTGCCACATACAAAGTATCCATTCATTCTAAATGGCAAAAGTCACGACGAATTCTAACCTAACCTCCAGACAAACGTTTACAAACACAGCGCGCCACCGGACGGGTTAAACAACCCACCACGTGTTACACGTGTGCCGATCATGTGAACGCGCTACGTCGATTGCAAAACAAGCGAGGGGGCGCCCCTAACCTCGTCCCTTTTGAGCACGTTCGTCGTGTATCGAGTTCGCGGGGCAGCGGCGAGATTTGTATTTAACGCGGTGTCGAACGGAATAACGATCGTTGAGGAAAAAAACCGCGAGGAGATTCATGTTCGACACGCGCGTGGCTGGCGAAAAGGTGTGCACAGCCAAAAACGAACAACGAACACGCATTCCCGCATAAATGCATTCGGACGTGGTACGCCTCGGAGAGAGGGCGCGCGACATATCGAAATGCCGCACGCTCGCGGCCATTTTTCTTTCATCTGACCCGCTGTCGTTACGTGGAAACGCGACGAAAATTCGGGGAATCGTGAGGCGAGAGTGGTGGTCGAGGATGGGGTGATTTCTGTTTACTGACAGCAGTGCCTGTAATATTTCTTTTGGATTAGGAGATAAATCTTTGTCAAGGTATGCGAAATGCAAATTATGGAAAAGGAGATTATTGGAGTAAATTCGTTTGTTGTTAAAGACATGTAATATAGGTTATACGCGTGCTTCTATAATTTGAAATAAATTATACTGGTGTTAAATTCCATTTACATAATTTATCTACTAAATAGTTATTACAGTAATACAAATTTTATAAATTTATTTTGTATATAGAAAAATTTCAAATTTTATAATTTTATTCTCCATATAGAAATTAATTTAATATTACGACTTCATCTTAACGTAATAAAATTAGTTTTTAAAAATTAATTTTACAGTAATACAAATTTTATAAAC
>NW_017094534.1:0-1077 GCF_001483705.2 Eufriesea mexicana
CTTTACTATGCACGACTCTGGGCAGACCAGCAGTAGCGGTCGTGGCACGATATATTGAGTTAGGTTACGTATAGTTTGGATAAGATGTGGTAAGCTTGGTTAGGTGGGCTTTGACTTTTGTGCTATACACTGCCATTTGGTGGCCTTCTGCGCTCGACTGCGTCGTAGTATATTCTGCCTGGCTCTGGAGATCCCGGCAATGGTGGTCCCGGCACGTTTGGATTGGACAGGTTGCGCTTGTTTATACTACGTCTGGATAGGGTAGGATAGTATAGCTTTGACACTTGCGCTGTACACTGCTATTCGGCGTATTTCCACTCTCTACGTTGTTCTACTATACTCTACTCGACTCTGGGGATGCCAGTAATAGTTGTCCCGGCCCGTTCGTTTTAGTTAAGCTACGTTTGGCTGCGTTACGTTAGCTTGTGTTAGGTTTGGGTAGATCTGACTTTCGTGGTATACGCTGCAATAAGTTGAACTTCTGCGCTCTAGTCTGCTGTAGTTCTTTCTGCTTGTATCTGGCGAGGGCATCACTGACAGTCTCGGCTGGTTAGGCTGAGTTACGTTACGCTTGGTTTGCCAAGGTTTGGATAAGTCCGGTTGGGTTAGCTTTGACTTCTATGCCATACACTGCTATTCGGTCAATACCCTTACAGCGTTTAGCTCCACTAGCATCTGCTTTTCTCAGGGGAGGCCAGTAACAGCGGACGTGGCACGTTCTGTTGGGTCACTTTACGTTAGTAGTGTTGGCTTTGACTTTGGTGCTGTACACAGCTGTCCGGTCGATATTTGAGGTCTGCGTTGCTCTACTCTCATCCGCTTGCCCCTGGGGAGGCCAGGAACGGCGGTCGTGGCACATTCGGTTGAGTTAGGTTACGTTTTGATATGTAAGCTTCTGCTATGTTTGGTTAGGTTGGTTTTGACCTTTGTGCTGTACACTGATGTTCGGTGGCTTTCTGCGCTCCACTGTGCTCTCGTGTATTCAGCTTGACTATTGGGGGGCCAACAATATTGTTCCCGGCACGTCAGTCTGAGGCACGTTGCGTTCTGCTATGTTATGTTTGTTTAGGTTAGGAT
>NW_017094535.1:0-1083 GCF_001483705.2 Eufriesea mexicana
GTCACGATCATAGGTCCAGTGTTAGACTGTCAGCTGACAGTTCCAAGTTAAAAATTCGAATGCGGCATAGGTATTTCATTGGTCCGATACTTTCCATATCCCAAGAACGCACGGAAGCGAATACCTTCATGAGCGACTGTGAACACGTAAGGCGATATTAAAGGAGAAGTGGAGTATTTATGCTCGCTACCACGTCACTTGTCACGACTCTATTCGGGATCGGAGTCGATGTTCCGTTCAAAATTGTCGGATTATAGAACTATACTTTGCGACCGCAGGAATTCGAACGATGCTTCGCTCTCCGTTTCCTTCTGTCCTCGTTTCTCCTACGTCTAGCGGATGATCGATGATCGTGATCGTGGAAGACGTTCGCTCTGTAAATATCAGCGATCCGATATCACTGAGATATTCGTTGCCACTTACGATTACCTTTTACCGATCTTCAACCAGTCTCGATTGCGTTTGAAGAATTGTGCCCGTCGCAAAAACTTGCCGTGTATCCTAATTAGTTAAGGGATTAGAAACTTCGAGGTTTTCTCTTATTAAATGAGGACAAGTGAATGTAACACACCTTCCTTCTTCCGCTTCTTCTTAAACTTGCTTAACGTGCTGATGGGTATTACGTTTAACCCTAGAGCGCTCTGCCAGTACATCTCGACCCATGGCTTCCTTAGTTATTCAGGGACTAATGTGATTATTCACGTGGAGTATTTGAACAAATTTATGCGAATACGTGAATTTTTTGATATTTGAAATTATATGGACAATTTCGTTTTGGAAATTATTGATATGTAATTTGTATTTATTTCTTAGAAATTTATGTAATTTTTATTGGTGTAATTAACATTTGCGTGAATGTGTAAATTTTTCAGTATTTTAAATTATACTGAAAATTCCCGATATTTAATTTCTTTTTTAGGAATTTATACAATTTTTATTGATATTATTAACTTTTGTGTGCATGTGTAAATTTGTCGGTATTTAAAATTATATGGAAAATTCGTGATATTTAATTTGTAATTATTTCTTAGATATTTATGCAATTAACTTTTGTGTGCATGTGTAAATTTTTTGGTATTTAAA
>NW_017094536.1:0-1084 GCF_001483705.2 Eufriesea mexicana
CAACGAATTCCAACGAATTCCAAAGGTTTCTAGCAACCACGATCCAAACAGGTCCTCCAAGCTTTCCGTCTTTCCTCTTCTTTAAAAAATTTGTTTCATAGTCAAATTCTTCCATTAATTATAATAAAAAGAGACCACTTATAACGAAGAAGGCACGAGCCACGAATTCCCACGAATTCCATTATACCCTTCCTCTCGGAAATAAGGTGTATAAATATAAATATTCGAAAATATTTTCCGCTAGCTCTTCCGGAAAGAATAGCAACCACGATCCAAACAGGTCACCCACGCTTTTCGTCTACCCTCTTCGTTCCTTCCTCCTTTTTTTTAAATTTTTTCATAGTCAAATTCTGCCACTAATTCGATCGACGAGGAGACCAGCCAATTGCAACGAATTCCAAAAGCTTGGTCCCACTTTGCATCGGCGAGAACGCGAGAAGAACGTTACGCCGTGGAAAATACAGTTATTTCTCTGCGCGTAAATCCCTCGAAGGAAAAACGGGAACCTTCGTCTCTCGTGTCTCGCAGACCTTGCACGGTAAAAAGTACTTTCCGGCCTTGACCCGTTTCGGAAGTTGAAAATTCCCTGGCTCGAAGGAGAGACCAGCGACCGGGCGGAGGGATGAGAAACAAGCGCCGTTTCACCTTTGACAAGAAACTTCTTTATCTCTGAAATCTGCAATCGGCTTAGCTGTTCTCCCGTGATTTCATGTACCAGCGATTCGAAAGACCGAGAGCGTCGGGAAGTAGGCCAAGCGTCGAGGCGCGTAGCCGCGCGAATAAATTCCTCGCGGCGAGTCATCGCCCACGCCGGCCCCGCTGTTATTCGTATCACGGTGAAAGCAACACGGCCAATGTTATTTTTGCTTCCACGAAGATCACCCGTATGACGCCTCTTCCTCCATATCGAATCCGCGCGTCAAACGAGTCTTTCCTCTTCCTCGAATCCCTATCTTTTTAAAGATGACACCCTCTATTAAACTCGAAATCCATCCCGACGAACTGATTCCAACATCGATCAGGAACTATGAATTTCCTTTCGAGTTTGGATCAAAAATCAAACGTTCGATTCGCGCTTTTAACA
>NW_017094537.1:0-1083 GCF_001483705.2 Eufriesea mexicana
CAACAAAAATCGATCCTCGTCACATTGCTCTAGCACCCGATCCCAGTCCCACGCATCACGGACACCAACACAGGGAAACCACCGAAAGAGCCTCTCGCCGAAGCGCGCACACCGCGTCCGTCTGTAAATCAATCTTACTCCAGTCCAATTTCCCCCGACGAAAATCCCGAACCCGTTAAGACACTGGAAGAACCGCGGAGCGATATTTACGAGCGTGCAGCGGCGAGCTGAGCGCGGAGCTGGAGCGGAGTGGAGTGGAGTCCGCTGGGCGTCCCTTTTCCGTATACGGCAGGGAACGGTCGTTACTTGGCGAGAAATTATTGCTATTACGGGCGGAGCACACGCGCCGTAACCTTGTTATCGGCTCGGTTGATACGGCGATTACGGATGCGTCGCGTGGTGGCGGGCACCGTGAACAGGGTATACGGAAAATCACGAGTCGCGCGGTGGCCCGTGAGCGCGAGAGAGACGGACAGCGGCGGGCCGGCGGCGGAGCGAGCGAGACGGAGACAGAGTCCAGGCCGGGTTTAATTGGATACAAGGCACGGGTGTAACGAGCTCTATCGAATTACTTGTCCGGTAGGTAATTCACTCGGTGCAACATTCGACAACCTTTCGCTCCGCGAAGCCGGTCGTCGTTTAACGACGGATAATTCCTGTTTCGTCCCGTATACATCGTGCAGGAAGTTATTGATCGAAAGCACGCTGGCAAATTGCGCTGATATACCGCCTCTGCCGCTTTCCCGTTTTTCCGATCCGCTGCACCGAGCCGGGTGCCGGGATAAATCTTCTCTGGGAAGAGCCGTGGCGCTGCGATCGCTCGAGTCACTGGCACCGTGGCTCTTTCAGGTGATACGTTTGATGGCTTGCTGATCTCGGTATATACTGTGCGTGGCTGAAAAGAAGACATCTGAGAAACTCGTAGGGCCGAATCCCCACCAACCCAACCGTTCTAACGTCATGGCAGAAGTAGAGTAAAGCGCTTCCCTTATTGGTAGAAATGATCCCTTCCTATTAGCTCGGTCATAGAACACCGTGTGACAAAGAAAGCGAACGAAGCAACGAGACAAAGTGAGACAGACG